>NW_012100320.1:9411152-9523262 GCF_000951045.1 Mandrillus leucophaeus | reverse complement strand
CCACCAACAGTGTAAAAGCATTCCTATTTCTCCACATCCTCTCCAGCATCTCTTTCCTGACTTTTTAATGATTGCCATTCTAACTGGCATGAGATGGTATCTCATTGTGGTTTTGATATGCATTTCTCTAATGACCAGTGATGATGAGCTTTTTTTTCATGTTTGTTGGCTGCATAAATGTCATCTTTTGAGAAGTGTCTATTCATATCCTTCGCCCACTTTTTGATAGGTTTGTTTTTTTCTTATAAATTTGTTTAAGTTCTTTGTAGATTCTGGATATTAGCCCTTAGCCCTTTGTCAGATGGATAGATTGCAAACATTTTCTCCCATTCTGTAGGTTGCCTGTTCACTCTGATGATAATCGTTTCTTTTGCCATATAGAAGCTCTTTAGTTTAATTAGATCCCATTTGTCAATTTTGGCTTTTGTTGCCATTGCTTTTGGTGTTTTAGTCATGAAGTCTTTGCCCATGCTTATGTCTTGAATGGTATTGCCTAGATTCTCTTGTAGGGTTTTTATGGCTTTAGGTCTTACTTTTAAATCTTTTATCCATCTTGATTTAATTTTTGTATAAGGTATAAGGAAGGGGTCCAGTTTCAGTATTCTGCATATGGTTAGCCATTTTTCCTAACACCATTTATTAAATAGGGAATACTTTCCCCATCACCTGTTTTTGTCAGGTTTGTCGAAGATCAGATGGTTGTAGATGTGTGGTGTTATTTCTTAGGCCTCTGTTCTATTCCATTGGTCTATGTATCTGTTTTGGTACGAGTACCGTGCTGTTTTGGTTACTGTAGTTTGAAGTCAGGTAGCATGATGCCTCCAGCTTGGTTCTTTTTGCTTAGGATTGTCTTGGGAATACAGGCTCTTTTTTGGTTCCATATGAAATTTAAAGTAGTTTTTTCTAATTCTATGAAGAAAGTCAATGGTAGCTTGATGGGACTAGCATTGAATCTATAAATTACTTTGGACAGTATGGCCATTTTCACAATATTGATTCTTCCTATCCACGAGCATGGAATGTTTTTCCATTTGTTTGTGTCCTCTCTCTCTCTCTTTTTTTTTTCTTTTTTCTTTTTTGAGACAGTCTTGCTGCCCAGGCTGGAGTGCAGTGGCACGATCTCGGCTCACTGCAGGCTCCGCCTCCCAGGTTCATGCCACTCTCCTGTAGCTGGGACTACAGGCGCCCGCCACCACAACCGGCTAATTTTTTGTATTTTTTTTTTGAGTAGAGAAGGGGTTTCACTGTGTTAGCCAGGATGGTCTTGATCTCCTGACCTCATGATCCGCCTGCCTCGGCGTCCCAAAGTGCTGGGATTACAGGTATGAGCCACTGCGCCTGGCTTGTTTCTGTCCTCTCTTATTTCCTTCAGCAGTGGTTTGTAGTTCTCCCTGAAGAGGTCCTTCACATCTCTTGTAAGTTGTATTCCTAGGTCAAAATACATGTTTTTTCCCCAGTAAATTTTTATTATAGAGTAGAGCAATGAATGAGAACCCCAGACTGAGTGTTTTGTAAGCTATGGAAAACATTACACTTGTGTATTTGAAGAGGAGTTGGAGCTATGGTTAGTATTCTCTGTATGACTGTTATGAAGTTCTCATTCCATGGTATCACTCATAGCTATCAAAGTGTTCTTTCTGGTTGTTAATACCAGTAGGCAGAATCCTGACTAATTTTGCTGAGAACAAGTCTTGGGAATTCTGTTGAGGACATTGTATCTACTTGTATATTTGCCATTATATAAGTTGTAATTACTTCGAAACTAAAAATTTCAGCAAAATTCAATCTAATATTTGTTAAGTCTGTTTTTTGGGCCGGGCGCGGTGGCTCACGCCTG
Source organism: Mandrillus leucophaeus (assembly GCF_000951045.1). Taxonomy (NCBI): domain Eukaryota; kingdom Metazoa; phylum Chordata; class Mammalia; order Primates; family Cercopithecidae; genus Mandrillus; species Mandrillus leucophaeus. The sequence goes on along the minus strand of NW_012100320.1, from coordinate 9,521,425 downwards.
TAATCCCAGCACTTTGGGAGGCTGAGGTGGGCGGATCACGAGGTCAGGAGATCGAGACCATCCTGGCTAACACGGTGAAACCCCGCCTCTACTAAAAATACAAAAAATTAGCCGGGCGTGGTGGTGCGCGGCCTGTAGTCCCAGCTACTCGGAGGCTTCTACTCGGAGGCTGAGGCGGGAGAATGACGTGAACCCGGGAGGCGGAGCTTGCAGTGAGCCGAGATCGCGCCACTGCACTCCAGCCTGGGTGACAAAGCGAGACTCCGTCTCAAAAAAAAAAGACTGTTTTTTGGTCTTAACACTGCCTGCCCCCATTTTCTTCTGTCACCCCTGAGGACCATTATCCAGCCCCCTTGCAGACTGTCTTACCTTTGATCCAATGTCAGCCTTGCTTGATATAGGTAGCTTTTATTCTATTAATAGCTGAATTCAGAAATAGTTCTCTTCTCTGGCTAGGGAGGTGAAGTTTCTGAAGGCTAACAAATTTATAGTCTATTATCTTACACCTTTACTCAACAGATACTTATGTGTCATCAGGTATATGTGAGGTACTTTTTTCTCTCCCTCCTTCCTTCTGTTAGATTTGTGTCGTAGGGATGGGGACTGTCTTATACCAAAGGCAGTCAGCTGAATCCCTGTATGTTAAGAGACCCAACAGCCTAAGGTTTGTATCCTTAGTCCTAGTTTTTCTTAACGAACCTTGGGTGGAATAGTCTGTTTATGACCTAATTTTTCATTTCTCCTGTTTACCTTTTCTAATCTTTTTACTTAGAATGAAACTGGAGTTTTGTAGTGTGGAAATTGCCACTGGTTCAGAGTCTTTTGCGTTTGGCTTTCCCAGGCGTTACGATTTGGCACTAACTTTTATTTTCACTTTCATACTGTATTCTTCCCTAGATGTTCAGCCTCTTATTGGGACTAGAAATTGGCCCCCCTCAAAATGACAATTTCGTTAAAACATAACCTTTTTATTTTAAACTAGGAAAGGAAAATCTTCAGCACCCTTTTTTATTTAACTAACTTTGAAATTTGCATACTTGTATTTCCTTTCCAATTAGGAAAATAGCTTTGCATGTTAGATTTTTAGAATTTTGGGACTGGAAGGGACCTTAAAGTTTTCTAGTCCGGTGGCTAGATGCCCTTTAAGCTTTTTGACTACAACGCGCAGTGAAAAATACACATCCAGAGATGTGGTAAGCAAAATTTTAAAAATGGCCTTAATTTCCCACCGGAATCCCCAGGACTTTGAATATGATAAGGAAATGTGCCCATGATTATGTTATGTTACATGGCAGATGACATCTTGCAGATGTAATTAAGTTACTAATCACTTGACTTTAGTTAAAAAGGAGACCTAGGTGTGCCTATTCTAATTACATGAGCCCTTTTAAAAACAAAGTTTTCTCTGGCTCAAAGCAGAACTGTAGGTCACAGCAATTTGAAAGATGGGAAGGACTTTTCCTGTTGCTGGCTTGAAGATGGACAGGGCCATGTGAGAAGAAATGTGAGCGGTCTAGAGCTAAGAGAGGCTTGTGGCTAACAACCCATCAGAAACTGGGACCTTAGTCCTATGGCTTCAGGGAACTGAATTCTGCCAACAACCAAAGGAGCCTGGAAGCAGAGTCTTTTTCCAGACAAGAGCCCAGCCTGGCTGGCACGCTGATTTTGGCCTTGAGAGATCAGACCCCAAGCAGAGAACCTAGTCAACTCCACCTGAACTTCTGACCTACAGAACTGTAAAATTTTAAATAAATGTTGTTTTTAAGCCTCTAAGTTGGCAGTGGTTTGTTATATGGCAATAGAAAATTGATATGCAAGGCATTTGGCAACCATGTGAATACTATGGAGGAAATGGAAATCTCATGAGTGAAAAAAAACAAAATAAAAATTATAGGTACAACCTGATAACAGTCATATGAAACATTCACATGGGAAAAGACCGGCAGGGGATATACAAAGATCATAGTTATGGAGGTATGGTAGAATTATGAAATGTTTTTTATTTTTCATTTTTTGGTTATGATATTCCTTTTTATAATTAAAATATATTAATGCAACTTATAATAAACATTTATATAAAACGAAGAACTTAATTTTATTTGGGAATTTATTACTGGGAACATGCAAATTCATGTACCGGAAAAGACTCTTGCTGTCAAGTGTTAGATGTGAAAAACTTGTGTGTTTTCCGTAATTTTGTGTAATTACTAAATATGTCAGTAAGATAATCGTTTTTTTTTTTTTTTCCTGAGACGGAGTCTCGCTCTGTTACCCAGGCTGGAGTGCAGTGGTGCGATCTTTGCTCACTGCAAGCTCTGCCTCCCGGGTTCAGGCCATTCTCCTGCCTCAGCCTCCCAAGTAGCTGGGACTACAGGCGCCAGTCACCACGCCCGGCTAATTTTTTGTATTTTTAGTAGAGACGGGGTTTCACCGTGTTAGCCAGGATGGTCTCAATCTCCTGACCTCGTGATCCGCCCACCTCGGCCTCCCAAAGTGCTGGGATTACAGGCATGAGCCACCGCGCCCGTCTGATAATTGGTATTTAAAAACCTGTAGGTAATAAACTAAAAATCCTACATTCCTTGACACTCACCAGTTGACTAGTTTGCTGAGGAAATAGCTTTTGAAAATAGATTATGTGTGGAGGTAGTAGAAGTGGTAGTTGGAAAGATGGATTTCAAGTTGCTTATCTTTAAAATGAAGATGTGAAAGGATTTGTGCATATTATTACTTATAGCCATGTTAAGTAATTTAGCCTTAATGAAAGAACTGTATTGCAGGGAGTCCTGTAAGTTAGGCTTTATTAATCAGAACTTTTTTTGTATGCACATTGGGAAAATAGAACAGCAAGTTTTCTAATTGCTCATATCTAATTACATTCCTGCTGTTGAACTGTTTTGACATCCTGGAAAAGGGTGAGTCACAAAAGAGGAAGGAACTGCACTTATGATCCATTGTAAACGCTTTTGGGTGTGGTGGTGTGTTTGTGTGTATCCTAGGACAAATTATCTCATTTAATGCATGGAGGCTGTCAGGTAGGGTTTTGTTGTTGGTTCTAACCTGTAAGGTGGAATTTCTTGTGGTTGCTTCTAACTGCTAGTATTGAAGATACTCCTGAAAGAGGACCAAAAGTAGTGAAGGAATACTTTTGCATTGTGAGGATGAAACCCTATTCTGTAGTCATTTTTGCATGAACTGACTTATTAAAACTAACGTTCTAGTCACATACTGTTGCTTTTCATTGTTCATGGGTAATAATATTGGTTCAGTTAAATAGCAGTAATTAGAAAAAAATGACTAAAATAACATTTTCATTGAAATTGTGAATACACATGCGTAAATTAGAAACTACTTTTAAACACAAAGCCAATTTTATAAAGGACAGAGTTTTGGAAACTTCCCAGAATGCTCCTCTTTTCCACCTTCATAGTTTCAAAACTTTGGCAAGTATCTTAATTGTATGCTTGGGACACAGAGACAGTGAAGAGTAAGATGTGAGTGCTGAGGCTTAGCACGGGACAGACCTCGGGCAGCCTCCTGTGTTATTTGCCTGCTGTTAAGTGCAGTTCCTGCTGGACTGGACATGAAATGAGAACAGCAGGCTCTTGCCTCACATTTTGGCTTATTGCCTGGCCTTGACAGTGAGTCCCTCCTTACATATTTTGCACCGTAGGCACTTTACTGCCCTCTTCCTACTCTCAGCCCAGGCCCCCCCAGCCCCTTTTTTTTTGTTTTTGAGCCTGCCGCCCAGGCTGGAGTGCAGTGGCGTGATCTTTGCTCACTGCAACCTCTGCCTCCCAGGTTCAAGCGATTCTCCTGCCTCAGCCTCCTGAGTAGCTGAGACTACAAGCGCCCACCACCACGACCGGCTAATTTTTGTATTTCTGGTAGAAATTATTGATCAGGTGGTCTCTAACTCCTGACCTTGTGATCTGCCCATCTGGGCCTCCTAAAGTGCTGGGATTACAGACGTGAGCCACCATGCCCGGCCAGTCTAGCTCATTTGTGTATTACTGCGTTAGCAAGTTACCCCATTTTATTTTCTCTAAGGGAGAAACTATTATTTTTGCCCTAAAACTCCATAACGAAGGGCTTTTTTTTTTTTTTTTTGTGACGGGGTCTTGCTTTGTCACCCAAGCTGGAGTGCAGTGGCAGGAAACTGGCTCACTGTAGCCTTGACCTCCTGGGCTCAAACAATCCTCCTGCCTCAGTTTCCCATGTAGCTGCGACCACAGGTGCATACCACCATGCCCAGCTAATTTTTTGATTGATCGATTGAATTTTTTTTTTTTTTTTAAAGAGAGACAAGGCCTCATTTTGTTGCCCAGGCTGGTCTCAAATTCCTGGGCTCAAGTGATCCTCCCACCTTGGCCTCCCGAAGTTCTGGGATTACAGGCATGAGCCACTGTACCTAGCTCAAAAGAAAGTTTTAAATTGGTTCTTGTGTATATGACTTTACTTGGCCGGTGCGATCACAGATTTGCACATGAATGTTAGAGAATATTTAGTTTATAATATTTACAAATTACAAGATTACAACATACAATATTATAAGATTCACAGTATTATGTATTTAAAGTAGTTTAATTTATATATAGAGTTTCAGGAACATAAGTATTGTGGAAACAATTTAGATTAACAAATATTTCTTGGTTGCTTTTTACTGTAGGTTTTCCAATTTTTTTTTACTTAGAAAAGCTCCCTAAGGTGTATTTTGATTTGTTGTACTTATTTAAAAATTAATACTTTCTACTGCTGTTGTTTTTTATAGCAGTTTTCTGTGCTGTGTTTTACATCTGTTGTTGATGATAAGAATGAGAAGTGGAATTGGGAGGCAAATTGCCGGTGTCATGCATGAACTGGGAAAAGAAGGGTTGGAGATGAGATAGAGTTGTAAGACAGAATTTTATATTTGGCAATTGGAGAGAAACAACTTTGTTTATTGCAATCTGGGGCTTATATATACACACATCAAATTCTAGAGCCAGTAGTATTAATTTAATTTAACATCTGACACCATTATCTTCTTTTATATTGACTTCAAGAGTATGGTAATGTTTTTTATTAAATTATATGAATTGGGAGTGACCTAGGAATTGTCAACAAAACTTTGAATTTTTAATATGTCAGCTATTGAAAGTTTGGTATATATCATACATACCTGTAAATAAGGTTTGCACTTTAGAATCATTTTTAACAGCCTTTGAAAGCAATTATATTCTTGCCAATATAAAGCCAGTTTGTAAGGCCAAGTTGTCTTTCCCTTAATTTATCCCTTTATTTATCCCTTTATAACAGTGGTTCTCAACTAGGGGTGATTTTGTTCCTTAAGAGACATTTGGCAGTGCCTGGAGATATTTTTGGTGGTTAAGTTTGAGGAGTATTGCTAGTATCTAGTGGGGAGATGCCATGGATCTTGCTGAACATCCTACAATGTGCAGGACACCCTCTTCACAATAAAGAATCACCTGGCCCAAAATGTCAATAGTGCCAAAATTGAGAAACCCTGCCTTATAGGATTTATAAGTATAAAGTATAGTTTTTATCCTTTGTGCATTTCATTTTCTCCCATCTTAGATGAACCACTATTTTGAAATAGTTTTCTTAAGATATGGTAGATTGATTACAAATTGGTCCCAATTCTCTACCCTTGCCTGGATCCATAGTCTTTGCAGTGTGACTTTGTTTCCCTACCTCTTGAATGTGGGTTGGATTTATGACTTGCTTTGAACAATAGAATGTGTTAGAAATGATGTTGAACCTACGTCTTAAAAAGTCTTTCATGTTTCCGTTCTTTCTTGGGAACAAGCCCGTGCTGAGCCATCTAACCTCCAACCTGTTTACTAGTTGACTTGGAGACACAAGCATGAACCAGCTGAGATTGCTATACCTGGCCCAGCCCAGCAGAACTGCTCCGTTGACCTGCAGAGTCATGAGCAATAATAAATGGTAGCTGTTTCAAATCACTGTTTTGGTTCTGCAGCAATAGACATAGTAATACTTTTTTTTTGAATGAATGTTTCTGCTTTTTCCTCTAATCAATAATAATTCCAGATAGAGGGAATAGCATGTTAAAAGACCCCGAGATGAGATTTTATTGTCTTCATGTTTTAAAACCATGGTTTAAAGCCATTAAAATTAAAGTAAGCAAGAGGGAGAAAGTGGAAGGAGATTATTGTCAGTGATCTCTTAGGGGTCTGGATCATGTATGGGTAAAGATTTTGGATTGTGTCTGAATGCCAAACTAAAGAATCCAGGCCAGGTGTGTTTTGTTTTGTTTTAAAAGAACTTCCTACAATTTGGGTTTGATTACTTACTAGTTATTAGGTTTAGGTTAAACATTTATGGCAAGGATGCTGACTACTGGAGGGTTTTAAAACAAAGGAGTAACATGATCTGACATGGTCTAAAAGAATATTCTGACTATTGTGTGGAGAATAAACTAGCAGGGAGGCAAGGGTACAAGCAGAAGCAGGGAGACCAATTAATAGATTATTATAATAGTCCAGGATGCAGAAACCAGAAGAAAAATAAGTGATTATAATTCTGATTTTTACTGATTAATATAAATTAATTTTATTCCAGGATATTTAAAAAATGTTATTTTGCTTTTTTCCATAGTCTTTTACTTAAGAAATAATAAAATAGAAAAGTTGTTTTTTTTTTTAAATAATATACTTATGTCTATTTAAAAATTCATCTTCCCATCAAAACATTAATGGGAAGTCCAGGAAAGATGTAGGAAGAGAATCACAAGTTGCAAAAATGTGTGAGGCTATTGGAAAAGACTACGCAAGCAAATTATTGAATTGTAGAGTGGGCCTGGAAATGTGGTTTGGTGTCTGTGTAAGTACTGTGGCTGATGCTCCACTTCTACTTTAAGTAAAAGGCTATGATTGAGGCACAGATGACATTCAAAAAATCCAAATATCTTATATATAGCAACAATTGTAGGAATATAAGCAAATCAACTAACAAGTGATGTTATGTTATGTTATGTTATGTTATGTTATGTTATGTTATGTTATGTTATGTTATGTTACTTTTTGAGATGGAGTTTCACTCTTCCACCAAGGTTAAAGTACAGTAGCGCAATCTCAGCTCCCTGCATCCTCTGCCTACTGGGTTCAGAAAGCGATTCTCCTGCCTCAGCCTTCCCAGTAGCTGGGACTACAGGTGCCCGCCACTGTGCCTGGCTAATTTTTTTGTATTTTTAATAGAGATGGGGTTTCACTGTGTTGACCAGGCTGGTCTTGAACTCCTGACCTCAGATGATCTGCCTGCCATGGTCTCCCAAAGTGCTGGAATTACAGGCATGAGCCACTGCGCCCAGCCAAGTGTTTTTAAATATAGAAAAAAATACTAAATTTAAAACTGAGTAAAACTTGTTAGAATCTAATATAAAATTTAAGACTTAGACACAGTCTCTTATTCTTTAATGTACACATTTATAATACTATGGATGAGTTGCCCACTCTTTAATCTGTTGATAATATAGGCATAGTTCCCAAATAGGGCACTGTTATATTTAAAAGGGGCAGAAATTTCCTAAGACATTTGGTTTCAAACACTAAGCCCCAATGGCCACCTATTCACATTAGGTTATCAGCTCAGAACAGTAATGATTTTAAAGCATCATAACTGTTTTGGGTCTCAGATCTGCTCATTATTAAACATTTTCAATATCCTTGAAATTCAAAAAAGTAATAGGATGGATACGAGACACCCTCATACCTTTTATAGTACCAAAGAGTGTCCTGAGTTAGCATTTGATAACTAGTAAACTGAAACTCTTCTTACGTAAAATGCCAAGCCCTACCATAATCAAAGGTCATGAGCTCTGTCACCATCAGCCAAGAGCTTACAAGTATAAGCATTTATTTACTACAATTAGAATAATCACCTCAATATAGATGACTGCAATCTTACATTAAAAGGATAAAGTTGTTGAACTTTAAGTTCCATAATTTCTTAGATACAGAAAATGTTATTTAAAACCAGGTTGAGACTGGGTGTGGTAGCTCATGCCTGTACCCAGCACTTTGGTAGCCTGAGGTGGGCGAATCATTTGAGGTCAGGAGTTCGAGACCAGCCTGGCCAACATGGTGAAAGCCCCTCTCTACTAAAAATATATATATATATAAAATGGCCGGGCGTGGTGGTGCTTGCCTGTAATCCCCGCTACTTGGGAGGCTGAGGCAGGAAAATTGCTTGAACCTGGGAGGTGGAGGTTACAGTGAGCCAAGATCGCAGCACTGTACTCTAGCCTGGGTGCATCTCAAAAAAAAAAAAAAACAAAAACACAAAAAGCATGTTAAATACTTAAGCATTCTATTAAAATCAGTATAAAATATTTTATCCCAATTGCATAGTATAATAAAGTATAATTTTTTTAGAGTAGTTTGCTATAAAGAATCTGACTATAAACATAAATACTTAAAGCATACTAAGAAGTATGGAAACTACTTATTCGTGCCAAATTCAAATTATTCTTTATATACAGCTACTTGACTGATATAAAATATGATGCGAAACATTCAAACTTGTTTTTAAGTATTACTATTTCTAAAACATGAAAATTAAAACAAGTTAGAAATCTGGCCATTAACTTTCAAATTCCACACCAGAGGTGTTTCGCATAAAGACATCTATCAGTATAATATTACAATTATAATCCCAACATTAAATCCTAAAATCAATTAAAAGTACTTGAAATTACAGAAGTATAAAAAAACCTTTGTTATTCATTTCTTTTTAAAAAATCTTTGTTTTCAGCTGGGCACAGTGGCTTGCATCCGTAATCTCAACACGTTGGGAGGCTGAGGTGGGGGGATCACTTGAGCACAGGAGTTTGAGACCAGTCTTGGCAACATAACAAGACCCTGTCTCTACAGAAAATTAAAAAATTAGCTGGGCTTGGTGTCTTAAACCTGTAGTCCCAGCTGCCTGGGAGGCTGTAGTGGGAGGATCGCTTGAGCCTGGGAGGTCAAGGCTGCAGAGTCATGATTGCACCACTGCACTCTAGCTTGGGTGACAGAGCAAGACCCTGTCTCAAAAACAAACAACAAAAATACATGGTTTTCTCTAGTTGTAGGAAGTTGTAAATCTTTAGAAATTATCATTTGGAATGTGCAAATTGTCCATATTTACATATATGTGACATGCCAAGATGTCAAAATATGTAAAAAGAAGCAAGCTGGAGGACTATTAGTGTAATCCCAGTTTGGTTAGTGGTGAGTTTTTTAATTGAGAAAATAAGCATCAATTCTTTAAACTCTTTAAAATAGTTTCCTATGTTTAAGGGGTTTAGGAATATTAGGTTCTCAGGGGTATTCCTAGACAACACTTTTAGAGATGTTTAGAATGGTGTTTGTTTATGAATCTGCATTAAAAAATTCCACTTTTAGATTCAGGGGTACATATGCATGTTTGTTGCTTGGGTGTATTGTATGTTGCCGAGGTTTGTGGTATGATTTATCTTGTCACCCAGGTATTGAGCATAGTACCCAGTACGTAGTTTTTCAGCCCTTCCCCCGTCCCTCTGTCTGCCCTCTAGTGTCTTTTGTTCTCGTCTTTATGTCCATGTGTACTCAGTGTTTAGCTCCACTCATAAGCAAGAACATGTGGGATTTGGTTTTCTGTTTCTGCATTAATTCATGTGGGATAATGGCCTCCGATTGCATCCAAGTTGCAGCAAAGACATAGTTTCATTCTTTTTTTATGGCTAAGTAGTATTCCATGGTATATATGTAGCACATTTTCTTTTTCCAGTCCACTCTTGATGGGTACCTAAGTTGCTTCCATGTTTTTGCTATTGTGAATAGTGCTGCAGTGACATACAAGTACAGTGTCTTTTGGGTGGAACAATTTATTTTCCTTTGAGTATGTACCCAGTAATGGGATTGCTGGGTTGAATGGTAGTTCTATTTTCAGTTCTTTGAGAAATCTCCAAACTGCTTTCCACAGTGGCTGAACTAATTTACATTCCCACCAGCAGTATATATGTATTACCTTTTCTCCATAGCCTTACCAATATCTGTTATTTTTTGACTTTATAATAATAGCCATTCTGATTGGTGTGAGATGGTAACTCATTGCAGTTTTTGATTTGCATTTCTCTGATTAGTGTTGTTGAGCATTTTTGCATATGCTTGGTGGCCGCTTGTATGTGTTCTTTTGAGAGGTGTCAGTTCATGTTCTCTGCCCACTTTTTATTAGGGTTATTTGTTTTTTGCTTGTTGCATTAGGTTACATATAGATTTAGTATATTAAACCTTTGTTGGATACATAGTTTGTGACTATTTTCTCCTGTTCTGTAGGTTGTGTGTTTGTTTACTCTGTTGAGTTTCTTTTACTGTGTGGAAGCTCTTTAGTTTCATTAGGTCCCCCTTACCAATTTTTGCTTTCGTTGCAATTGCCTTTGAGGACTTAGTTGTAAGTGTTTTGCCGAGGCTGATTTCCAGAATGGTATTTCCTAGGATTTTTTTCTGTTTTTTTTTCTTTTTTTCTTTGAGACGGAGTTTCACTCTTGTTGCCCAGGCTGGAGGGCAATGGTGCGATCTCGGCTTACCACAACTTCCGCCTCCTGAGTTCAGGGGATTCTCCTGCCTCAGCCTCCCAGGCAGCTGGGGTTACAGGCATGCGCCACCACACTTGACTAATTTTGTGTTTTTATAAGAGACGGGGTTTCTCCGTGTTGGTCAGGCTGGTCTGGACCTCCCAACCTCAGGTGATCCGCCCGCCTTGGCCTCCGTAAGTACTGGGATTACAGGCGTGAGCCACTGTGCCTGGACTTTTCTATGATTTTTATAGTTTTAGATCTTACATGTAAGTCTTTAATCCATGTTGAGTTCATTTTTGTATATGGTGAAAGGTAGGGGTCTAGTTTCTTTTTCTTTTTTTTTTTGAGATGGAGTCTCGCTCTGTCGCCCAGACTGGAGTGCAGTGGCCGGATCTCAGCTCACTGCAAGCTCCGCCTCCCGGGTTTACGCCATTCTCCTGCCTCAGCCTCCTAAGTAGCTGGGACTACAGGCGCCTGCCACGTCGCCCGGCTAGTTTTTTGTCTTTTTAGTAGAGACGGGGTTTCACCGTGTTAGCCAGGATGGTCTCGATCTCCTGACCTCGTGATCCACCCGTCTCGGCCTCCCAAAGTGCTGGGATTACAGGCTTGAGCCACCGCGCCCGGCCAGGGGTCTAGTTTCATTCTTCTACATATGGCTAGCCAGTTATCCCAGTAGTATTTAATGAATAGGAAGTCCTTTCCCCATTGCTTGTTTTTGTCAGCCTTGTCAAAGATCAGCTGGTTGTAGGAGTGTGGTTTTATTTCTGGGTTCTGTCTTCTGTTCCATTGGTCGGTGTGTCTGTTTTTGTACCAGTATCAATGCTGTTTTGGTTAGTTTGGTTAGTGTTATGCACCAGGTTATTTTGATGAAAATGGTTTGTCTACTACACTTTGAGCTGCTCTGTGAAGAGCCTTAGGGGTTCAGGGAAAGAACATAGGCAGTGAAGAGGCCCTACTTTCAAACAGAGCCACCCTTCTTTCTTTCTTCATTTCAAGGCTTTTAAGAAAATTTTAAAAAGTAGGTAGGTTTGAAAACCACTGTTTGAGATTACTGGCTATATTAAATAGAAGTTCTAAAACAGTTTAAGATATTTAGTAATTAATACATTAAACATCACTGCCTTGTGTTTATTTGGTGTTTTTAGTTTTTGAGAACGGTTTCACAATTATTTTAATTTTAACCAGTTAAACCTGAACAAGAGAAATGAAAAGTTTTATAGGAATTGAAATATTTCTACAGTGATGAGGCATTTTATATCATTTTAAATAGGTTGTTAATGTAAACGTATCTACTCCGTGGACAGTAAAGTTAAGAAAAATGTCTATTTAAAATAGAACCAATCAATTTTAAAGTGCTTCTTATTATTTGTATATGATGCAGTATGCAGTATCAAGTAATTTTAAAGTGACCTGTTTTTGCTTTTTTATTGTCTGTATTTTCTGGTTATACAGCAATTTTTAATTTATGTAATAAAATGAGAAAAAAGTTATAGGATATTGTGGTTTGTTAAATAATATTTTTATGATTTTTGGAAATATGCATTAATTATAAATTTTTCTGTCGTAGATTGCTTTCTCTTTCCCCCAAAATATGCCAGGGAAGAGGAATGGGGGGGAAGGAGATTTTCCTTTTTATATACCCTTCTTTATACTGTTGGATCTTTTTAGAAGCTATGATTATGCGTTCCGTATATAATCTAAAAAGCATTAAATTTAACCCTTAAGAAAAAGCTGCATGTTTTTCTAACCTTCTTATACCACAGCCTTATACTTAAAATGAAAGGAATTTAGAGTTTAAGATGGAGGCAAGAAAGAATGTTTCCAGCTGATAGTGAGAGTGGAAGAACATGTGGATTAGAGCTCTGAGCAGTGTGCATGGCTGAGCACTGGCTGCAGCACCACTCATCCTCTGCTTGAGATTCCCAGAACAGAACTGACTCCCAGGCCACCCTCTAGCTCCTGACTTTATAGGGCTCAGCTCAGTTGTGGTTGCCAGTATTTTCTGTGAGATTTCCTTTGTGATTCTTTGTATAGCTTTGTGATAAATCACAAAGAAATTGGATAGGTACTTGTTCCTTGCAAATAAAGAAGCCTGAACAGAACAATATTTATTGTAGAAAATTTAGAAAGTACCGAACATATAAAGAAAAAATGTCTTCTCTAATACCACATCCCATAGCTGTTAATTTTTTGGCTCTTCCCTTTCATTAGTTTTCTGAGTGTTTATTTCTTAACATGTGGTCTTAAAACCTTTTCAAGATAGCTGAGCTTTGTGATCTTATTTCTATTTCAGAAGAAAAAGTAAAGCCAAATGAAATGAAAATAAGTGGAGAAAGTCGTGAATACATATTTTTAAGATCTGTATTTTGGAGAGATTTAGTTTTATTTTATACACAAATAGCAGAGAATATGCTTCTAATTCTAAGCTAATGAGAAAATCAGTGCTGTTTACATTTTTTAAAAACAATTTCCTCCATGCTGCTCAGATATATATCTTGTAAAAGTTTGAAAAGTTTTGTTGGGGAAGAGCCAATCCTCTGTTGCCAGATGAAGGTCTTTTGTCATCTTGGTAAATTTACCTTAGGCTTATTTAAGCAGAAACTCACTCTTGATTGGATTTGGGGGTGCTGAGTTACCCTGAAAGTCACTCATGTATTAAATGTCATTTTATTAATGTGTAATGAGAACTAAATAACTGGTTGAGGGGCTGGATACTTCCATCCAGTCTCTTCCCATGGGAAAGCAAGTTTGTCGGAAGCTTGCTTAGTGAAGGTGCAGTCAGAACAGTGGGAATGAATAAGATTCAGATGTTTAAAGTCATCCTATTTATTTTTATTTATTTATTTGGATACATTATATTTGTATATATTTATGGGATACATGTGAAATTTTTTTACATTCATAGAGTGGGTAATGATCAAGTCAGGATATTTAGGGCATCCATCACCTCAGTGTTTATCATGTCTATGTGTTGGGTACATTTCAGGTTCTTTCTTCTAGCAAAGTTATCTTGATGACTTGGTGTTACCTTCATCTTCCTTGGATTGCTTCTGCATGGCCAGTGCCAGGATTCTTGAAAACCTTCCTTCTTAATATACCTCTGCTTTCACTCAGGTACATTTGTATCCCCACTCTAGGTTTTTATTTCTTGGTTAAATGATAACATAGGAAATATATTACTAATAACATCACAGTTCTATCCGCCTTCCTGGAGACTGGAGAATTAAGAGATCCACCACGAGAGGTCCTCCTTAAGGTTAGAAGGACACTGTGAAAGTTGAAAGATTTTCTTTTCAGACAGGGAGAAGAGAAGTTTCCCTAAAGTATTGGCCACTTCCTTTCACAACCATTGATGGCAAATGTTCCCTCTGACAGTTAAAATGACTATGCTTTTCTTGTATTACTGAGTAGTGCCATATCCTAAGGAGGTCTGTGGACATTCTTGGTCAGAGGAAAGAGGAAAGAGTGCTAAGCTTGATTTATCTATATTCACCATGGGAGGGAGGCCACATCATACCAATATTTACTTTTCCTGGAGAAGGTGATTCTCAAGGATTTTATTATAAATATGAGCTATATTTTAAACTCTTATTTTCCTTTAACCTAACAGGGGAAGGAATTAATTTTTAGATTTTTATATATCATGATGCAGCTTTTGGGGAAAAATAATTACTGTTTTGGAGTCATAGGATTTACCAAAAATCTGTCAGATAAATCTATCAAATATTCCATCAAATGAAGATTATTTTTGAGGTGTTGCTGTGTTGCCTAGGCTAGAGTGCAGCAGCGTGGTGATGGCTCACTGCAGCCTTAACCTCCCTTGCTTAAGTGATCCTCCCAGCTTAGCCTCTGGAGTAGCTAGGACTACAAAGTACTTGCCACCATACCTGGCTAGTTAAATTTTTTTTTTTTTTTTTTTTAATAGAGACAAAGTCTTGCTGTGTTGCCGAGGCTGGTCTCAAACTTCTGGGCAAGAGTATTGCAAACTTTGTAACTTTCTTTGGTTGGGGATTTCCAGATATCTTTTATTTCTGGCTTGGTGAAAATGAATAGAGGACAAAGCCATTTGGGACCAAAATTTACTTTGTGCTTAGGGATGCTTACTGTATAGAGAAAGAGTTTAATCTATAAAAAGGTCACACTCTTTGAGGCAATTATAAGTGTGCCTTGGTTTAAAATAGTTCAGTGCATATCTTCCAAGGAAACCATGGAGTACACTTTTTAGCGAATGATTGTTAGCTGTACTAGTTCATTCACCAGTTTTCCTTGAAAAGTAAAACTGTCTGGTACATTTATAAAACACTCCATTTTCAGACACATTTTCAGCTGGATATTTGCTACAGAAAACAACCACGTATGTACTAAAATTTGAAAAAAAATTAAAACTGAGGTGTTTAAAGGACTATCATTATATATTTAGGTTTCTGTGCTCTTGATTCTTCTCTGAAGGGTGTAACTTTTTCTGTGAGTATGGGTTAAATATATTTCTGAGTATTATTTTCTATCAGCCTTTATGAACACTAAATAGCCTGGGAAGAAATACAGAGCATAGTATGTGAAATATTATTTTACATTTCCATGACCATCTTTTATGTGAAGTAGGTTTAGAAAGAATTCTTTAATTGCAGTATTTGTTAATTTCAGTTTATTCAGTTGCTCAGCAGATACTTAAGTGCCTACTCTATGTAGACAAATAGAGTGCTACGCTCGAACATGTACTCCTTGCTCTTGAGAAATTTGTAGACAGAAAAGTGGGGGGAGAGAGGATTAGAAAGCTAACACACTTAAAATATAAAGGTACAGCTCTATGTAATAAGCTGTAAGAAGTACAGATATACCAGAGTATATAACGGGGAGGGCCTGACAAAATCTGGGGAGTCAGAGGAAGATTCTTTGAAAAAGTTGAGATGAGATCTGAAAAATGAATTAGGATTAAGAAGCACAAATGGAGTAGCATTGTACCTTGGTACTGTGTGAGGGAACTTGGTAATTTTGACGAACTTCGCTATGAAAAGAGATTGGAGGCTAGACGGAGAGTATCCCATTTCAAGATTACACTTTAGAGGTAAGGAGGGGTGAGACCATGGAGAATCTTAGAGGTCATTAAGGACTTTGGTCTTGAGAACAATAAGTTTATTATAAGAGTATCCCTGAGTAGCTGGGACTAAAGACATGTACCATCACGCCTGGCTAATTTTTTGTAAAGACGAAGTCTTACTATGTTGCTCAGGCTGGTCTCAAATGCCTGAGCTCAAGCGACCCTCCATTCTAGGCCTTCCAAAGTTTAGGATTACAGGCATGAGCCACTGCACCCGCTATTTACTGTTTTACTGTGTCAGTACTGTGGAGCATATTCAGAGTACACATATATTAACCCTAACTCTAATAACGAATGAAGTGGTTTTTATTAGCATTATTATTATTATTATTTTTAATTTTTAATTTTTTTTTTGAGACGGAGTCTCGCTCTATTGCCCAGGCTGGAGTGCAGTGGCCGGATCTCGGCTCACTGCAAGCTCTGCCTCCTGGGTTTACGCCATTCTCCTACCTCAGCCTCCCCAGTAGCTGGGACTACAGGCACCCGCCACATCGCCCGGCCAGTTTTTTGTATTTTTTAGTAGAGATGGGGTTTCACCATGTTAGCCAGGATGGTCTCGATCTCCTGACCTCGTGATCTGCCCGTCTCGGACTCCCAAGTGCTGGGATTACAGGCTTGAGCCACTGCGCCCGGCCCTATTAGCATTATTTTTAAAATGAGGAAACTGACGCACAGGGGGATTAAGTAACTTGACCAAGGTCAACTAGCAAAACAAATGTCAAGTCAGGAACTCTGTCCAGGTTTTTCTGATGTGAAATCCCTGTTGGTTAATAGAAATTCACTCAAAAATTGTCCATTTTACACTTTCTGGCCAAATTGTATATTCAGATAGGTTCTTAAAGATGTTTTTAGTAATGATAAATTAGTGCTTTTGAGTGGAGCCACCTTAATTTTTTTCAAACTGAAGAAAAAAAATAGCTTCTCTTAGTTGCCACCAGAGGGAGCCAGAAAGATTGATATTTTAATGAGCTTTGAAATGCTCAGTGAGGAATATTCATCAGTAAGGAATTCCACTGAACTCATATTAAGACTATTCCTTAAAGTGGAATATGTGTATAGTATGTTCTCATTTTGACTTAAAAGTTTAATGTGTGTCTAGATATTGAAGTTTGGAAAGACATATAACAAAATACGAAGTTACTGTTTCAATGGTAGTTTTGTAGGCTAGATCCCAGCACTTTGGGAGGCCAGGAGGATTGCTTGAGCTCAGTAGTTCAGGACCAGTCTGGGCCACATAGCAAGACCTCTTCTTTACTAAAAACAAAAAAATTAGCTCAGTGCGGTGGCACATGCCTGTAGTCCCAGCTACTCAGGAGGCTGAGGTGAGAGGATCATTTGAGCCTAGGAGATCGAGGCCACGGTGAGCTACTGTGGTGCCATAGCACTCCAGCCTGGGCAACAGAGTGAGATCCTGTCTCAAAAAATAAAAAAAGTGATTTTGCTAGATTGTCTTTTCCCTCTTTCTTCCCTCTTGCCTTCCTTTACTCTTTGAGTATGTATTAGTATTTTCTTATTAGTGTTTTCTTGTTTTTCTAGTATGAATATATTATTTTATAATAAAAATGACATAGTAAATATAAGGAGTTCAAAGGCTGTTAAGGGGTTTATAAAGTGTTTAAAATGTCCAAACTGCATCACCAGTCATTTGAATGCATTATTAATTTGCCTGGGAAATATTTTTCGTATCAAAAAGGTAAAATATAGGCCATGCCTTATCTGGGTTTTCAGAATTCTGAATTAGTATAGTCTAAATTTAAGAGACTTTACTGAATAGAGATACAGAATGTTTTTAAATAGGATGCAGACCTAGAACTGAGTTCATGGAATCACCTTTCTTTTGCATCTAATGGGCAAATGGTATAAAGTCAGTAACCACTTTAATTGAATGTTTACCAAATAATCTGTACCCTTGTTTATTGACAGCATGCTATAGAAAAAATTTAAAGTTTAGAATTAGATAATCTCAGGTTTGAGTTTTAACTGTTCTTGCTAACTGTAATGTTGGCAGGTGACTGAACTTCTCTGTTTCTTTTTATGAAGATGGTAATAAAAGTCTGTGTTGATTATAGTTGAGGACTGTGTAAAGTTCTGGGTTAATAAAAGTTAATTTATTAGGTTTGCAACTGTAGTTTTATATTTTGCTACCCATCACATCCAACAACCAAACTGAACTGGTTTATCCTTTAAAGAATCTATATTTACCCACACTCATAGCCATTCTAGAAACAGAATGGGTGTTCTTTACTTCACTAACTGTACTCATTTTACCACCTAAGGCATCTCACACTATATTCAACTACCAGAATAATACTTGTATGTAACACAATTCCTCCCCCTTTAACCTTTTGTTTCATTTGATTTCTGTATTAATCAACTTCACTGTAGACACAAATAATCTCCAAATCTTGGTGATTTGTCAGCATTATGGCACATGTAGGCTTTGGGCTGACTGTGCAAGTGGCTGCACTCCATATTTTCATCCTAAGATCCAGAATGATGGAGCAGCCTCTGTCTCTACCTGCCATTTTCATGGTAGTGAGCAGAAGTCAGGGCTGGCTGTAACTTGTGATACCTGTTAAATCTTCTGCTCGGGAGTGGAGTACTTCATGACTGCCAATGCATGTCACGTGGTCAGGTGCAGAGTCAGTGAGGTGCAGGGGTGCATATTCTTCAAAGACAGGGCTGGTAAATACCAAACAGTAATATAATCTACCACAGTTTGTCCTCTTGATCACAAATATTAACTTTCTTTGCTTCGGCATACAAAATATATTTATCTCTTCCTCAAGGAAAATACTCCAAGAATTTCCTTCAATAACGTTAGTCTTGAAGTCTAAACCTCTTTAGGATTTCTACATCTTTTACCTATGCAGATTTTCTCGATCCAGAGATCAATGAACTAAAATACCAGTTCTGCCATCCATCTCTCCCAGTAGTGGAACAGAGACAGGATGTCCACCATAAACATTCCTGTTAAGAAAGGGGAAGAATGGGTGGGGCATGGTGGCTCATGTCTGTAGTCCTAGCACTTTGGGAGGTTGAGGTGGGAAGATCACTTGAGCCCAGGAGTTTGAGGCTGCAGTGAGTCATGATCATACCACTGCACTCCAGCTCGGGCAACAAAGCAAGACACTGTATTAGTCCACTCACACATTGCTATAAAGAAATATCAGAGACTGGGTAATTTGTAAAGAAAAGAGGTTTAATTGGCTCACCGTTCTGCAGGCTGGACAGGAAGCCTAGTGGCATCTGCTTCTGGAGAAGCCTCAGAAAACTTACAATCAGGGCAGAAGGCAAAGGGGAAGCGGGCATGTCTTACATGGCTGGAGCAGGAGGAAGAGAAAGAGGGGAGGTGCTGTACACTTTAAACAACCAGATCTCATGAGAACAGCACCAAAGGGAGAAATCCGCCCCCATGATCCAGTCACCTCTCACCAGGCCCACCTCCAACATTGGGGATTACAATTCAACATGAGATTTGGGTGGGGACACTGATCCAAACCATATCACCTTGTATCTCAAACAATTTATAAATAAATAAAGGAGAAGAAAGGAAGCATATAACAATTGTTGGTCCTTAGCAATGAAAATCTTACTGGATAAATGTAGCAAGGGTAACTTTTATTGGCCCTAGGGGATTTTCCTTGATTATTCACCCAGTTTGTTGTTTTCCATGACTCTTGGGTGGGTACTCTGTAAGGTGTTTCCTTTAATATATCATTCTTGTCTACATTTGAACGGAATATTGGAGGATATGCTCTTCTTGGTCAGGGAATGTTACAAGGGTTGAACACCTTTCTCAACCCACTTCTTGCCTATAGAAAATTGAGGACCCAAAGATAATCCAGAAGAATAATGGTTCCTTAATTCAAACAGAATGATGTTTTGGTGGTTGTATTTTTTCTTTTTATCTGTTTGATTTTAGTCAGAGCCATGTGCCAGTAGCTACATCCTCAATTCGTTGAGATGTGCATTTTACTTTGGACTTCAGTACAGGTATCTTGAGCTTACTGGGCTTCCATGGGTCCACGTTCTTAGTTGCTGCTTGTCAGGGGAATCCCCCACCAAGCCATTTTGTTCCACTGAGTGGATTTACTGGGGGCAGCGTTAATTCTAAGGTCTTAGACAGTATGATGGCTACACTTCTGATTCGGTCTTTGCCCTGGGTTTGTGTCATAATTGACCTTTGAAAACACTTTTTTACTTGTTGGAAATGGGAAATAGTTGGGAGTATCTAACTTGCAAGACCAGGAATTTCAGGTTCTCTCTTTTTTTATCCTTACTTGCAAGTAGGCCCCTTTTCTGAGCCTCGCCGCTTCGCTTTGCTTCTCTTCTCTTCTCTTCTCTTCTCCTCTCCTCTTTCTCTTCCTCCCTCGCTCCCTCCCTCCCTCCCTTCCTTCCTCCCTTCCTACTTTCCACCCTTCCTTCCTACTTTCTACCCTTCCTTCCTCTCTTCCTTCTTCCCTTCCTTCCTCCTTCCTATGACTGGGGGATTTCTTTTTCCTTTAATGAGCTAATCTAATGGTCCTTTATTAAATCTACTTAATGACATCTAAAGTTCAGCTTTTATAATCTTTTTGCCAAGTTCTTCAATTTTTTATGTGACAGTTTTATTTACCACCGCCTTATGTGGGTTACCATTTTTCCATTCTCCAATAACAATTTTCTTGCTTTCTGCCACCTGGTTTCAAAGCCTAGGTCACATATTTTAAAATTGTTTTTGGTGATAGCTGTTGTTAAGGTAGCACCCCACTTTTGGTACCAAATTTTGCAGTGTTCAGCCATGTTATAGTAATTATCTCCAAATTTAAGTGGCTTCTCAAGATAACAAACTTATATTTCCCACTAACTTTATATAATAAACTGTGATTCAACTTCAGTTCTGCCCTGACCTGTGGCTCTGCTCCAGACTTTTTCTCATTTGGGAAACAAGGCTGAAGGAACAGCCCTCGTAAGATACGTGCCAGTCTCTTCACAAAGTACTACAGCAAGAAGGCTGACTGTAACTTGGATTGCTGCTTAAAGCTTTTGGTAACATACAGTGTACCTCACTTCTGTTCACATTCTATTGGTCAAACATATCACATGGCTGATCCCCAGAGCAATAACCTACTCCTAACACAAACACACACGCACACACACATTCTCTCTTTCTCTCTCTCTCTCTCCCCCTCCCTCCCTCCCCCTCTCCTTCTCTCTTTCTGTTCCTCTGTCTCTCTCTCTCTCACCTTGTAAGGAAGCAGGAGAATAAATAGTTTCAAATAGTAATACGATCTACCATAACTTTCAGTTGATGTACCAAAAAATCAGAGTATATTCCGTTTTAAATGTAAGGATATACTACCTTAGTATGTCAATCAGGGATATTCAGAAAAATAAAACTAATAGGATATATATATATGTGTGTGTGTGTATGTGTGTGTGTGTGTGTGTGGAAATTTATTTTAAAGAATTGGCTGATGTGATTATGGTACTGGCAAATCTGAAATTTGTAGAGCAGGCAGGGAAGTCAGGCAGGATTTTCATGTTACAGTCTTGAGGTAGAATTGCTTCTTCTCTGGGAATCCTGTTTTTGCCCTTAAGCCCTTTAAGGGTTTGAGGCCTACTTACATTATAGAGGGTAATCTCCTTTACTTCAGGTCAACTGATTGTAGATGTTAATCACATCTACAAAATACCTTCAGAGTTACATCTAGGCTTGTATCTGACCAAACAGCTGGGCAGCATAACAGAATCAAATTGACACAAAATTTAAACATCACATATACATCGTGCAATTTTGCAGACAGTAAAATATGAGTATGGAGAGTACTTTCTGGTAGGTCTTATGAGAAGGCAGCATGCAGATTAGCTTGATCAGAGCCAATAAACTAGGTGTCTTTTGGCCAAAGATCAGTGACTATCTAAAACAAGGATTGGCAGACTGTGGCCTACTGCCTATTTTTATAAATAAAGCTTTAGTGGAAAACAGCCATGCTTATTCATTACATATTGCCTATGGCTGTTTTAGTTTACAGTGGCAGAGTTGAATAGTTACAACAGAAACCACATGGTCTGCAAAGTCTAAAATACTTACTATGTAATCTTTTGCTGAAAAAGTTTGCCAAACCCTAAAGGATACACATAGAGAAGGCTCTTATGGTTCTTGCTCTGTTATGGTCCATGCCTAGTCTAGGGTTTCCATTCAAGTATGAATGTATACTGATCAGACATTACAGTAGTAGCGGTGTTTCATTGTTTGTTTGTTTGTTTTTTAGACAGAGTTTCGCTCTCCTTGCCCAGGCTGGAGTGCAGTAGTGTGATCTCAGCTCGCTGCAACCTCCGCCTCCTGGGTTCAAGCAGTTCTCCTGCCTCAGCCTCCTGAGTAGCTGGGATTACAGGCATGCGCCTTCACAACCGGCTAATTTTGTATTTTTAGTAGATACGAGATTTCTCCATATTAGTTAGACTGATCTCGAACTCCCGACCTCAGGTGATCTGCCCGCCTTGGCCTCCCAGAGTGTTAGGATTACGAGCATGAGCCACTGTGCCCAGCCATGTTTCAATGTTTGAAGCCACAAATTTATTAATAAAAATTAATAACTTCTTAATTTTTATTGCATGGCCAGATTGTCTTTTAGATCAGATGCTGAGTTCAGCTTTTATCAATAAAACATGTATGAATGCTGTTAGGTTTTAAATGAATACTTGGCATATCTTTGGGAAAGAGGAAAAAGTACTTTTTCTAATAACATTTTATCAGCGTAATATTACTGATATTATATCTATTTTCCTTTTAGGAGGGTAAAAAGACATATTTCTGTTCCCAACTAATCCCCTATTTTTACATAATGGATAAAAAAAGTTTTAAACTATTATTTCTCAATTTGTCTGCTCTTCTTATATCTATAAAATTGAATTAGACTACAAGATGTAAGATTTTGTATTTCTCAACCAAAGAATAATTGCAGCTTTAGTTAGTGGAGAGAGTCTAGGCTCTGGATTCAGACAGTCCTAGGTTTAAATTTAGTGACTTATAACAACTATTTTATTTGCTGATGACTCTGTAGGTCAGCAATTTGGGCTGGACTCTGCTACATGGTGGTTCTGCTGATCTGGTCTGTCTGGGGTCACTCCTGTGGCTGCAGTCGTCTGGTGGCTGCACGAGGACTGCATGGTCTAAAATGGCAGCACTGATAATGTCTGGCACATGATGCTTGCTGGCATGACTGGGTGGCTGGGCTCTTTTTCTGTCATGCTCTCCTACCCTCAAGGGGGCTAGCTTGTTCACAGCATGCTAGCAGCATTCCCAGAGTAGAGTGGAAGCAGCAAGAAAGGTCACTTCTGCCACATTGTATTTGTCACATTAAGTTACAAGTCCAGGCCGGATTCAACGGATGAGGAAGTAAATGTCGTTTCTTGATGAGAGGAGTGGCACAATCACATTGCAAAGGGCTGGGCTTATAGCAGTGAAAGAAATGGACAGTGGCTGCATCATCCACCGCCTTAAATTAGTTAGTTCCTTTATACCCTATTTGGAAAGTAGAAATAACAGTTTGACTTGACTTGAAGGGTTCTTCAAGTTTAATAATTGTGTACATACAACACTTAGAGGTTTTCCTCAGCGATTTTGAAATAGAATCCTTATTTATAATGCTGTGTTTTTATTATAGATCTAAATATGAGAGCAAACATTCTTTCTCATTATTAATTTGGCCATGTATTTTTAATATGGGAGACATGTATTAAGACTCACTGGAAGGAAATCCTGTGTGAAATACCTGTGTTTGGGGGAAAGTTATACATTTGTGCAGAAGTATTATTCATTTAATAAAAGGAAGAGCAGCTAACTTTTAATAGGTTTACAAAAACATATGCTTTCCTATAACCCTCTGCTTTTATATATATAACCTTATAATTCACATTTTACATTCTAAAAATATTGGCTAATAGTGTAATGTTTGTTTTCAGTTTAGTATTTGAAGAGTCTTTTGAGTTGTAGCTTTTGTTTAATTAATATTTCTTTGCAAAGCCAAGAAAAAACCAAAGGTACAAAAATATCTTTTGTTGGTTTTTATTGTGATCAAACCCCATCAGAGGCTCTTTAATAAGTGTATCTATTTTGCCTTTTACTTTGTTGAGAATAAACATAGAATGCTTTCTAAAACTCTCCTGTTTTGAGATACATATCAAACATTGGCAAAAATATTTGTTAAAATTCACCATAAGTATTACTATGTTCATTGGTGTATATAGAGATAGAAGGCAAAATGATCCTCTATGGTTTTTAGCTTTATATTTAAAAATTTTTACTTATGACATTTAGGCTTTTTAAGAACTCTAATTTGAATACACTTTTCAAAAAATATCAAGGAACAAAATTTTTTTTTTTCCAGATAACCAATCTTAGCATTTTTAAGGGAATATTAAACAAGATGTTAACCAGCCTGAAAGCTTCATTCTTGTATGATATACATTATAATTTGTTCTGTTTAAGGTCTATGTATATATTTACTTAGTAATTTAATGCATCTCCTCTTGAGGAAGGGTAAAATAAGAAATATTACAGTATAAATGATAACTGTTAAACGTGGAGAAGCCACATCTTGTCTATATTTTAAATAAACTGTTTTAAGTGCCCAGACAGTTCTAATAAAGTAACAAATACCTGCATTAGGGAGGGGTAGACAGTCTGGTATTTATACAACAGACTAGAATAGAATCAAACTGGGTGGTTAGGAAATCTTGGCAAAGCAGTGCTTTCTGAGTCTTTCTGACTCCAGTTCTTTAAATTTTTTTTTCAGATTTGATAGCCACCTTAGATGTTGAAGAGGTTAGATTTATTATTTAAATCATCATCATCTTTTTGTTGTTTATATTTTTATGTAGAAGAATCCAGTAAAGTGAGATTAAGCCTGTTCTTGCCTTGGTCAGGAAAATGATTTTAGGATATAATTTTCCCTTTCCTCTGTTTGTTCCACTGAGTCCAAACTACATACTTTCAAATCATACAATGGAAGGATAACAGAAGTGAATGAGGCATAATTAACTAAGGATAAGGGAAATAATAAAGAGAAGAGAGTCAGGGGTCAGGGAGAAAGAAGCTGGCTGTACAGCTTTTGTTTCCCTGGTATATTTTAGCATTCTTTTCTTTTTCTGTTACATAAGCTCTAATTTGCTGTTATATAAGTGGGAGGAATAAATAACCTTTGGACTAAATGGAATGGGGGAATACTTCTAGCCATCATCAATCCAATGAACTGTAGAACAGTTCTTAATTGTGCAGCCTAATCTTCAAGGAATGTTTATGCTTTGTAAGCTTTGCTCTCTGCTGTTTTGAATTGTGATACAGCTTGTGTAACAGAGAATGCTGGTAATTATAGGGTACTATAGAAGCCTGCTGTACTTTGTTAATTAGATGTTTTGGGGGAATTTGCCTAAACACCAATGATGTTTAGTTTTATTTAGGATATATATTTTTCCCTTTGGAGAAGACTTTCTTTTCTTGGAGCCTTATCTGGAGGATGGTGACTGTTTATGAAACTGTTTTGGGGAGTGCTATTTTTATGGTAGATTTTTTAGCATAGTTCATTGTAAAGTTTATTTAGATTTCTAGGTCTGAAGTGGGTGAGGTATATAAGATATCTATTATATTAAGATAAATTCATCTTGTAAACATTTCAAAGCAAGTTAAGATTCAGCAGGTAATATTGCTCAATATAAATTCTTGGAAGTGAAAAAAAATAGTATGTCAGGATGAGTTATTTTTGTAGACTTGATCCCAAAGTGACCAAAAGAACTTCATGAAAATACAGTTGCCTTAATCCTTCAAGAAGTCCCTTTTGAAAAATGTTTATGATAAAACTGAGGAATCTCATATTATAGATCTGGTGGTGTCTGCCTTCTTATCTCATCCTGGGATTGTCTTACTCATTATGCATCAGCTATGTTGGCCTTCTTTCAGATGTCCAAGCCCCTTTCACTAGTTGTTCCCACTGTCTGGGTTATAAATTCTTTGTCATTCGGATATCACCCTCAAGATCAGGTTCTTACAACAGCCTTTTCCAGTTACCCAACCTAACAGTCAACTCTCAGCATTTTCATCACATCTCCTTCCCTATTTATTTATTTTTTTGAGACAGAGTCTCGCTCTGTCGCCCAGGGTGGAGTGCGGTGGCCGGATCTCAGCTCACTGCAAGCTCCGCCTCCCAGGTTCACACCATTCTCCTGCCTCACCCTCCCAAGTGGCTGGGACTACAGGCACCTGCCACCGCGCCCGGCTAATTTTTTGTATTTTTAGTAGAGACGGAGTTTCACCGTGGTCTCCATCTCCTGATCTCGTGATCCGCGCGCCGCGGCCTTCCAGAGTGCTGGGATTACAGGCGTGAGCCACCGCGCCCGGCCCTCTTTCCCTATTCTTACGTGATAGTTTGTTTTCCTTGGTTGCTTACTTATCTTTCTTCATTAGAACATCAAGTTCCATGGGAAGAGAGACTTGGGCTGTCTTCCACGCCTGACAGTAGTAGGCGCTTCATGAAAGTTTGCGTATGCAAATATGGAAGTTTTCATCCTTTTTGCTATAAAGGATATCTAAGTTTGTTACGTGGAAATTTTAAAAAGATACTTGCATTTTTACATTGAAGATTTTTTCCAGATGATTAGAGAAATGGAAGTAGCATAACTAGTACAAAGAGCAATGGACAAGAAGTCAATACAACAGGTTTCTTTAATCATTCTGCAACGAATTACAGTTGCCTTGTAGCAGACCAAATCCCCTAATCTCCTAGTGACTCCCTTTCTGCATGTATAAAATGAGAAACAGGGTTAACTTTCCATATGATATAAGCAGGCAAGTGAGGGCAGCACTGTGCAGGGATTTTTTGGACTCCGTCAAAGAACTTTATATTTATCCTACAAGCAATAGAAAGCTACTGAAAGGATTTTAACTGAGGTGGGACAGGATATAGGGAAGTGGTGGTGGTGGTATGATTAGGTTTCCATTTTAGAAAAATTACTGACTGCAGTGTGGAGAACACAAGGAAAGGGGCTAGAATGAATGAGAACAAACCGTTTAGGAGATAAATGCAGCCATCCTGGTGAGGGATGGTACTAACTTGGAATAGGGTAATTTCAATGGACATGGAGATGAGCAGGTGGATTTCAGTAACGTGGGGAGGTAAAATCAGCAGGATTTGGTGATGGGGACCAAGGAAAGGAAGGTGTCAAGATTAATACCTAGATTTCTGTCTATGCACAACCAGATGGATTCTGATGTCTTTGCTGTGTCAATGAAACCTGGAATAGGATCAGAATTCAGGAGGAAGAGCATGTTTTTGGTTTGGGACATGTAGGTGCTTTTAAAACACTCAAGAAGAATCATAAAGAAGGTACATGGAGATACATACATATTCCTGGAACTTAGAGAAGCCTGGGTTGCGGATGTGTTTCTGAGTCATTTGCATGTAGATTTTAATTGATATGTATATCATGAATATAAAGTGCTTTGTAGAACATAAAAGGCCACAGGTTGCGTTTGTCGTTTCCTAAATTTGTGGTGGTATTTCCAACCTGATTTTCTGCTTACCTTTTAATAGATAGGTTAGTCATCTTCTCTGTAGAACTTTTCTGACTTTCCCTCTTTTGAACTATTTCTGTATTGCACACATAATTATTGTGGTGGTGTTATACTATACTGTAATTGTTTTGTGCATGTTTATATACATGTCTGTCTGCCTTATTATACTGTGAGATCAGTTGAAGAAAGTGACTGAGTTTAATTCCAGTCACCTGGTTGAGGCCGGGTGTCATGTCTATTTTCTTCCTCCGGGTGTATCTAGCACCCTAAATGTGGGGCTTGGCACTATCAATTGATCATACATATTTGAATGTTGAGTGAAATATTTATATCCCTTTACACATAGGTGTTTAGTGATTATTTTGTTGCAATTTTTTTTTTTTTTTTTTTTTAAGTAGAGTCGGGGTTTCTGGTTTCTGGCACACAACTGTTAAAACCCTTGGAATCTCCAGAGAGATAAGAGTGCCTTTGTATGCTAATGAGATGACTGGGAGCCCCTAGATAGTTTCAGAATGGGGACTGGTCTTCCAGAAAGACCAAGCCATGATTAGAGGGTTGGGACTTTCAGCCCACCCCAACCTCAGGGGTGGGGAAAGGGGCTGATGTTTGAGTTGATCACCAATGACCAGTGATGTAATCAGTCATGCCTATGTAATGTAGCCTCCATGAAAGCCCCAAAAGGACAGGGTTCAGAGAGTTTCCTGGTTGCTGAACATGTGGAGGCACCTGGAGGATGGTAAGCCAGGAGAGGGCAAGAAAGCCCTTCACCCCTTCCCACATTCTTTGCCTTTTGCATCTCTTCCATCTGCAAGCTTGGTAACATCCTTTACAATAAATGAGTAAGCATAGGTAAAGTGTTTCCCTGAGTCCTGTGAGCTGCTCTAGCAAATTAATCATGGGTCATGGGAACCCTGATTTACAGGCAGTTGGTCAGAAGCACGGGTCACAAGCTGGGGCTTGCAATTGGCATCTGAAGGGTGGGAGTGACAGTCTTATGGGACTGAGTCTGTAGCTCTGTGCGATCTGACACTATGTCCAGGTAGCTAGTGTCAGAAATGAGTTAAATTGTAGGAGACTCAGATGGTGTGTGCTGGAGAATTGCTCCGTAAGTGGAGAAAACCTCTCTGCATTTGGTCACAGAAGTATTCTGTGGTGAGTGTGAGAGTTGGGAAAAGTTTGGTTTTTCCTATCTCATCGAGTGCGTATATGCAATTATAAATAAAAAGAGGGTCCATTGCTTTCGTCAGATTTATTTTTATTTATTTTTTGGAGACAGGGTCTTGCTCTAACAGACAGACTGGAATATAGTGGCACGAACTTGGCTCACTGCAGCTCCGACTTCCCAGGACCAGGTGATTCTCCCACCTCAGCCTCCCAAATAGTTGGGACTACAGGTGTGCGCCACCATGCCTAATTTTTTTTGTATTTTTTGTAGAGATAGGGTTTCGTCATGTTGCCCAGGCTGGTCTCAACTCCTGGGCTCAAGTGATCCCAAAGTGCTGGGATTTTAGGCGAGAGCCACCACGCCCTGCCTCATTAGATTTTTAAAGGGATCCATGACACCAAAATTATTAAGATCTGTGAATTAGATACTTTTGTTCAGGATGTCTCCTCTTGGCTTTAAGCAGTTTTCTATCAAAGTTTTGCTATCATCCTATATAAATTACCTTTAGGCTAAAACTAGTCACCTAATCATTTTAGCTATGATTTGTTGACTAGCCATTAAACAGTATATTTCATATGGATTTGCATATATGTTAAAGTCTATTTGCATATAAATTTCTTAGGAGACTTTCTTAAATATTGAATAAATATTCAGTATTGGACTCATAGACTTAAAGAAATGTTGTTTAGACTTTTTAACAGAAAAGAGTCTAGATGTAAAGTTTTTAATAATGGTTATTTCTGCATGGTGGAATTATGGGGTATATCGGTTTTCATTTATAAACTTAAATGTATTCTAGGCTTTCTACACAAAACATACATTACTTTTCAAATTAAAAATTTTATATATCTGGAAAAGTTATGAATTTCTAATTGATATTAATATGAGAGTCAATGTCAAAACTTTTAAGTGATTTTTTTATGTTGATGTAGAGTTTAAAGTTATCCAGTTAGATCTACCTAGTGAAATAACTGATTTATGTTAAAATGTTTGTTCTCCAGAAACAACTATATTTGTCTTTTACCATAGATACTTTGGCTTGCTGCATTCTGAATAGGATGAACGTCTCTTTTTCAAACCAAAATAATAACTGACTGTAGAAATTTACTTGTTATAATATATGGTAAACATTAGTACCCCTCAAAAAAATTACTACTTCCTTTTAGAAGGCTTTCATTTGATATTATGGCGCTTACGTTGTAAGTATATGACTGTGGACTCACTAAGATATGTTGAAATGTTAATACTTTCTTTTGAAGCAGAGAGGTATCTTTTGTTAAAGGATTAGAGTGGAAAGGGTGTGCTGCTTTAGGAGCCACATTAATGACTCAGTGAAAGGCATTGGTGATAATGATGTATTGCAGTTTAAATTTGTATACATCAGCTAATTTATTAATAGTGAATGAAATATACAGAAGTTGAGAGAATAGTTTATTATAATGAACTCCCATGAACCTATAACTCAGCTTTAACAGTTATTAACCTGTGGCCAATCTTGTTTTACCTATACTCCCAAAGCCCTGATTGATTTTTTAAAAATTAGTATTTGTTAGTATTAATCATGAAATAGGCTGGCCGGGCATAGTGGCTCACACCTGTAATCCCAGCACTTTGGGAGGCTGAGGTGGGCAGATCAGTTGAGGTCAGCAGTTCAAGACTAGCCTGGCCAACGTGGCAAAATCCTGTCTCTACTAAAAATACAAAAATATTAGCCGGGTGTGGGTGGTGTGCACCTGTAATCCCAGTTACTCGGTAGGCTGAACCAGGAGAATAGCTTGAACCTGGGTGGTGGAGGTTGCAGGTTGCAGTGAGCTGGTATTGTGCCATTGCACTCCAGCCTGGGTGACAGAACAAACTCTGTCTCAAAAAAAAAGAAAATAAAAGAAAAACAGTCTTGAGAAATTACATTTATGTTTTTATTATTATTTTTAATTGTACTGAAAACACATAACATAAACATTTACTGTCAACCATTTTAAATTCATGTGTTGAGTATGTTCACATTGTTATGCAACTGATCTTTAGAACGTTATCTTGGAATATTGAAACTCTATACCCATTAAACAACAGCTCCCCATTTCTGCCCCTGTCACAGCCCTGATATCCACCATTGTTTTTTGTTTCTGTAAATTTGACAACTTTAGGTACCTCATGTAAGTAAATCTTACAGTATTTGTCTTTTTTTGACTCGCTAATTTCATTTAGCATAATGTTTTCAAGGTTCATCTATGTTGTAGCATGTGACAGGGTTTCCTTCTTTTTAAGGCTCAGTAGTAGTCTATTGTATGCATAAGCCACATTTTGTTTATCCATTCAACCATCAATGGACATTTGGATTATTTCCACTTCTTGACTATTGTGAATAATGCTACTCTAAATATGGATATGCAAATATCTCTAGGAGACCCTGCTTTCAACTCATTTGGATATATACCCAGAAGTAGGATGGCTGGATCATATGGTAGCCCTATTTATAATTTTTTGAGGAATCACCATATGCGTTCCATCGTAGTTGCACTATTTTACAATCCCCACAGTGCACAAGGGTTCTAATTTCTACACATTCTTGCTAACACTTGTTCTTTTCTTATTCCTTTTTTTGGGATGTTAGCATTCCTGAGTGTGAGGTTATATCTCACTGTGGTTTTGATTTGTTTTTCTCTAATGATTAGTGACATTGAACATCTTCTTATGCTTATTGGCTATTCATATATTATCTTTGTAGAAATCTTTATTCAAGTCCTTTGCCCATTTTTAAATCTTTGTTGTTGTTGAGTCATAGTAATTTAAAAATGTAATTTATGTATTAGCCCCTTATTAGATATATGATTTGCAGATATTTCTGTGTGTTCTGTAGGTTGCCTTTTTATTGTGTTGATTGTTTCTTTTGCTGCACAGAAGTTTGATACAGTTTCATTGGTCTAGTTTTGCTTTTGTAGCTGAGCTTTTGGTGTCACATGCAGGAAATCATTGCCAAATCCAATTTATGAAGTTTTCTCCTGTGTTTTCTTCTAGGAGTTTTACAGTTTTGGGTCTTATGTTTAGGTCTTCAATCAATTTTGAGTCATTTTTGCATCTGGTGTAAGCTAAAGGTGCAACTTTATTCTTTTGCATGTGGATATCCAGTTTTCCCAACACTGTTGAGGAGGTTTTTCTTTCTCCATTGAGTGCTCTTGGCACCTTGTTGAAGATCATTTGACTGTTATATGAGGGTTTATCTGTGGGCTGTTTACTTTATTCCACTGGTCTATATGTCTGACTTTATGCCACTTTGACACTGTTTTGATTACTATAGTTTCATAATAAGCTTTGGAATCAGGAAGTATGAGGTTTCCAACATTCTTCTTCCTTTTCAAGACTGCCTATTTGAGGTCCCTTGAGATTCCATATGAATGTTAGGATTTATTTTTCTATTTCTGCAAAAAATGCCATTGGGATTTTGGTAGGGATTGCACTGATCTCTGGATTGCCTTGGGTGGTATTGACATCTTAATGGTATTAAGTTTTCCAAACCTGTGAACCTGGGATGTCTTTAAATTTATTTGTCACTTTTTAATTTCAAAAATGTTTTGTCATTTTCAGTGTACAAATTTTTCACCTAATTGGCTAGGCTTATTCCTAAGTATTTTTTTATTTTTGATGCTATTGTAAATGGAATTGTTTAATTTTGTTTTGGATTGTTCATTGTTATTGTATAGAAATGCAACTGGTTTTTGTGTGCTCTTTCCCACACCTTTGCTGAATTTATTCTAACAGGTTTTTGTTTTGTTTGTGTGTATGAGTGTGTATCTATAATCTTTAGAGTTTTTTTTACAAGTAAGATCCTGTCATTTGAGAACAGAGATGATTTCAACTTCTTCCTTTCTGGTTTGGATGTCTTTTATTTCTTTTTCCTGCCTAATTTCTCTAAGACTTCCAATTCTATGCTAAATAGAAATGGCCAGAGCAGCATCTTTGTCTTCTGCCTGATCTTAGAGGAAAAGCTTTCAGTTTTCCATAGTTGAGTATAATGTTAGCAGTGGGCTTTTCATATATGGTCTTTATTGTGTTGAGGCAGTTTCCTTCTAGTCCCAGTTTTTTGGGTATTTTTACCATGAAAGGATGTTGAGTCTTGTCAAATGCTTTTTCTTTATCAACTTATATGATCATTGTGATTTTTGTCCTTTATTCTCTTAAGGTGGTATATTACAATGAATTTCATATATTGAAACGTCCTTGCATTCCAGGAATAAAGATTATACACTTGATCATGGTGTATAATCTTTTAAATGTGCTATTAGATTAGGTTTGCCCTCTGATTGTTTTGATTATTTTTGAAGCAAATACCAGGCATCTTATTACTTGATTCATTTGATCTAAAAATATTTCAGTATGTATTTTTAAAACATGGGGATTTTCAGAAATAATTAGAAGATTATCACATCAGAAATCTCAGTTTACTGAGATTTCTTTAATGCCATCCAACGTCCAGTCAGTAGTCGTATTTTCTCAATTGTTTTATTTTTATAGATACAGTTTGTTTAGTCAGGGTACTTAAGTTCTGTGACTTACGATTGCTTTGTAAGTTTCTGAAGTCACTTTCAGTTTATAGGTTAAATTCTGTCTTTTTAATCTTGCTGTATTTTGTTTAAGAAGCCATGGTTTACTCGATGGTAGATCTTTCTGATTGCATCCTGTGATGCAGTCTTTGTGATATAGTTTATTATATTTCTCTGTCCCCTGTATTTCTTGTAAATTGTTACTTCTAGGGGTTTGGTTGGATTTTTATTATTGTATTTTATTTTATTTTTTTGAGACGGAGTTTCGCTCTTGTTGCCCAAGTTTGGGTGCAATGGCGCGATCTCAGCTCACTGCAATCTCCGTGTCCTGTGTTCAAGCGATTCTCCTGCCTCAGCCTCTGGAGTAGCTAGGATTACAGGCATGCACCACCATGCCTGGCTACTTTTATATTTTTAGTATAGACGGGGTTCCTCCATGTTGGTCAGGCTGGGCTCGAACTCCTGACCTCAGGTGATCCGCCTGCCTTGGCCTCTCAAAGTTCTGGGATTACAGACGTGAGCCACTGCACCCGGCCACTTCTTTATTAATTTTTTAAAGAGTGTTTTTCTGATTAGTAATGTTAAAACAAACTAAATATGGCCTGAGAAGGACTCTGTACTTCTATATTTGAGTCCTTGCAGATGAACTATAATCTAACTTAATCGGTAGGCAAGATTGAAAACCTAATTTAGGAGTATGTGCCCGTAACAATAGCTGAGTCTTGGCCAATCCCAGCAGCCACATACTTCAACCACTCATACACTGTTGAGTGTTCAGACTGTATTCAAATACGACAAACACCAACCTGTAACCAGTCCAGCTATTTCTGTACCTCCCTTCTGATTTCTATACATCACTTCCCTTTTTAATCTATAAATTTGTTCTGACCACAGGGCATCCCTGGGGTCTCTCTGAATCTGCTGTGATTCTATGGGCTGCCTGATTTCTGAATTGTTCATTGCTCAATTAAACTCCTTTAAATTTAATTCAGCTGAAGTTTTTCTTTTAACAGTAACACTGACCAGGAGCTGGAGCACTTGTGACTATCGCCAGTGCCTACCATTTTTGGGCATAAACATCTACCATGCATGGTGCTGAGATCATTCATATCTATTAGCTATTTGATTTTACACATATAGGTTCTCTATTGTTATCCTTGCTTTGTAGTTAAGGGCACTGATGCCTAGAAAGTGTAAATAAATTATCTCACTGGTATACAGCAGGTAGGTAGCAGAGCTGGACTCTGAACCCAGGTTTGCCTGACTTTTGAGTCAGGCAAAATTCTGAAGAATGTGTGTTTTAACTAAAATGCTTTTTGAGGAGTTCAGTGGGATTTGTAGACTGGTAAAGAAAGACTTGCAGTGTGGGATGTGCAGGAGTAAGTGTGAAGAAGGATCTTTTATTGACCATGAGCAGCAGGATCTGTTTGCTCAGTTGCAATCAACTGAACCACTCATGGGCTAACTGCCCTCACCTCAGGTCAATAGATATTTGTTATCTGAATGTGGATAGTTTACTGGGAAACAATGTTGCTGGTAAATGTGTGTTACAGATCTAGCCTATTTAACAATTTAGTCCAAGAGGAAAGAGGATTCATGAAGCAGATGTGGATTCTGGTCCTTAAGATGGGTGAGAATCTAGTGACTGGCTACCAAATTACTTATTGAAAAATTAGTTTTACAGTTTCAAACCAGACACAGAAGAAACCTTAGATATAGTCAAATTAGAGGGGAGCTGAGGAGACAGACAGTATGCTAATAAACAGATAAACATCTGATATAATGGCAGATACTGATGAGCTCCCTGCAGAAAAGTAAAACAGGGCACAAGGATAAAGAGTGGTGGGGTAGAGTGGGACTGGGGGCCGTTTAGATGCAGAGGTCTGAGAAGCCCTCTCTAAGGAAGTAACATTGGAGAAGAACCTGAAAGTAGGGGAGGGAAGAACCTTATAGGTACAGGGGACAGCAAAGGTGGGAATTTGCCTAGGGCTCTTGGGAAATAGCTATGAAGGAAGGTGTGAGAGCAGGCACAGAAGATTACGCCACAAAGGCTAGGGAGGTGGCAGACAGCTCAGGACGTCCATAATACTAGGACACACAATTCTATCTCCTGAGTGTGGGCAGCTCCTTATATGGCTTTAGTTATTTGTTCCTGTTTTCCATCTTCCTTTGCCTTTGCTGTCCTATTTCTAGAAAGAATGTGCTTGCTTTGTTACCCAAAGGACAGGGTCTGAGTTCTATCACAGATTTCCTCAGAAGAACGTGACACAGACTGGGCGGAGTCTCTGGGTTTAGCCAAATGAATCCATTGTGATATCTCGTGGTTTGGGGGAAAAAAACAATCATTGTTTCAAAAATAAGATATGGTATATGACCCTTATATATTTTATAATTAGAATATGGGCCTAATGTTTTAAATTTAGTAGGAAACGAATTTCTTGTGGAAGTACATAGCAGAATTTTTAACTGGCAGCATGATCTATAATATAGCAGCTCCCTCCTTCCTGTAAACACTTGTGTTGGAATGTTTTGCATTCCCATGAAACAATTTTCCCAAATGTGTCTTTTTAGAGGAAGTGTAAATTATTCTCATGCTATTGTGGTAATGAGAACATGGTTTAAAAAAAACCAAAAAACAAAAAACACCACCGCTAACAACCACAAAAAAACCACCCTGAACTTGCACTGGCCTTGGTAATGTAAGAAATGTTGATACAAGTATGCTATCATAGAGAATGCAGACAATCTCCGTTTGTCCCCAAATGGAGATTTTTTTTAATAGTCTAGCTCGTTGTCTAATGTGTATTTGCCTCCTTTAGTGTTTAACCAGGTTTTTTTTTTTTAATCCAGTGAATCCAGGTAATTTGACTTTCCACTGATAAAATATTTACTTGTCATATTAGGCAGGGTGCTAAACTTGGAAATTAAAAGTACTGAGTTAAATTTAAAATTTGTTGAAAAGTATTCATCATGATGTATTCTATTTAATGTTTTGGCAGTGCCTCTGGCTCTTCTCATTTAACATGCTGGGAGACAGACTGGCAGCAGTTGTAAGTTGAAACCTGGTTGTATGCAGAATGAGACTGATAGGGGTACAAAATAAAATGGAGAAAATTTGAAAGTGTTACTGTGTGTTTCCTTAAATTAAAATGTGACACGTTTGCTTAAAATAGAGTTTGTCAGGGCTATTATAACTTCATGTTAGATGATCCTAAGACTGAAACTGGTTTTAAATATTGTTCTGAGGAATAACCAAATTTGTCTCTTAAAATGTTGTCATTATGTCACACAATTTGTTTTTATATAATAAGCATGTTTTACAATATGTTTGAGTCATTTTCCCCAGTAGACCTGAAATTTATTACTCAGAGGAAAAGCATGCATTTACAATATATTCTTAGCTGCTCCTCTCTGTCATTCAGCTGTCAAGTCCTATGGAATCTAAAATAGAACTCAACCAATGGGAGACAGGCTCCACACTGTTTACTGGACAATTCGGATGTGGACAGTTTTATCATGCACTGCAGCGTCTGTGTTGCAGTGTTGAGGCAGCAGGATGCAGAGTGCTGTTCAAGTTTTCCAGTGGGGTCCCTCAAAGGGACAACTTTGAAAGATAGCTAGCTTCTAAAAAATAAGAAATAGACAGTTACTGTACCTGACTTGGGGCTGCTCTTAATCAAGTGCTGCATTGCAAGGAAGATAATATTCAAGCGTTATGAAGGCGGAGAAGGATCCTGAAGACGAAGAAAATATCGTTAGAGATCCAAGCTAAGTGTAGCACAGTATGTGAGGGACTGAGTCACTTGTCAGGAGTTTGTCTGAGGGTTTGCTTTGTGAGCTTACAGAGATTTGTAACTTAATGCAAAGTAGTTTGCCATTAGCAACAAGAAACTAAATCCTGTCTATGATGAACTGTTGGTTTTCTTGTGCTCCTAAGAACAGAGTAGGTATCCCAGTAGTCTAGTGTAACAAAAGATTCTTGGTTAGGCTTTCTGAACTGTGTTCTTTTAAAATGCACTACTGTTTTATTAATTTGGTTTGCTTTATTTTTTTCTTCTTGATTTAGTTGATTAGCAGATTGGGGTTAGTAATAGAAAACAAAAGTTCTTTCTTTCTCTGGGTTTAAAAAGCACATGATAAAATCTTAATAATTGTACAGTGTTACTGTTAACTGACAGTGAATCGCAGCTGAAAATGGTACTTGGTATAGAACTGAAAGTCATATGATAATGTGAGACTTTAATCACATTTAATTATCTTTAAAGAAAGCCTTATTTTTGAATTTTACAACTTTTTGGTGATTTAAATGGCTCTTTTTTCCACCAGCAAGTTTACTTGGAAATAAACTTGAGATTATTTTAATTGTAAGGGTAGACTAATCAAATCTAGAACAAGCATTTGTGTGTTAAGTGTGATTTAATCCTTTAGACATTTGAAAATACAATGTCTTGTAAGCTTATGTTCACTACCACTCCCCAAATTGGAGTCAGTAAACTGTTTTGTTTTTGTTTTAAAGCTTAAGAAAGGTGATACGTAAAATGTAGCTTAGATATGGAGCCCATAGGTAGGGTTATTCTATAAGTTGGCAGTTTAAACTTTTTAAGTTAGGAGGAAGGGGGTTCATCACCAAATTTAACTAATTTAGAGACAATTCTAAAATCTGTGTAGGTACTTGAACCAGGTTCCATTAAAATATTAAATTACAGGAGTAAGTTAAAATTTTAATGTATTTGTCTTTTTTCATAATCATTCTCTACATCAAGTATTTAATTTTACATTACTTGTTTAACAAGAAAATTAGTGATGGTGATTTTTTTTACTTTTCTTTTTTGGTTTATAGGGAATAGTAGATATAAAATTATCATATTGATCAAACATTTAGAGGATATACAGGTGATTCAGTTTTTTTCTCAGAGATTTGTTAGGGTATTTGGGGCCATAGGATTTGTTTTGTAAGTTAAGTGAAAAATACCCAGATCTTTTTTTGTTCTAGAAATAATACTAGATTTAGCACAGAATTTACTAGTAAATTGGTATAATATTTTAAAAGGCTAAAATATCAACTGTTTAACATGTATTTTAGTTCTATGTTCTGACATTTATGCTTATTGAGAAAAGATCTAGGTTATTGGCTTCAGAATACCTTGAATGTATTTTTGCTTATCAAAGTTAGAGATAACCTTGATATGATTAAAATGTATGTTATATGAGACATCCTCCTTAAAACCCTCACCTTTAATCTTCTAAATACACATACACAGAATTTTTATTAAAATTAAAAATCTATTTTTTATAAAAACAATACATATGGAATGTAAAAAGGGAGAAAATGAAAGTAAGCTGTGATCTTAGTATTTTCAGATGTTAAGCAGTTAATACTTTAGAGTCTGTCATTTTTAGCTTTTTCTATGTAAAAGTTTTATTTTATTCTAATATATAAACATAATGAATTGCTTTCTGTATAGAATATGTGTGTGTATATTTAATTTGCCTCCATAAATATATTTCCAACAGTACTTTTTAAATAAATGTCTGTGTTGAGGGGGGTAGTTTCTTAAAATGTATGTAGAATTCCACTGCATCTAAGAGTCCTAGGAGATATGTAACCAGAGCCAAATCTGAAAGTGCGATTTGAAATCTGAAAGGGTGTGGGAAAACTACACTGATTTTGGAACTATAAAAGTCATGGTCGGGCTTGAACACTTAAGACATTTACTGTCTCTGGGGCCTTGGCTTTTCTTATCTGCTAAATGGAGATGATAATTTTAGTTTACTAGGGTTGATTGGGACCTTAGTGCCTGGTACAGGGTAGGTGTTCAGTAGTTACTGATTTTCTTTTTTGCCTCAAAGGCAAAGAGAACTGGGCAGAGAACAAAAGAAACATGCTTTCCCTCAAAAGTATAATTTTAAATGTTTCTTGTATATCTTGTGTCTTGTATATCTTGTTTAAGATACACAGATTTTATAACTCTGCTCTCCTAATGAGGTTAGCACAGAAGGGAGAAGGAAATTTGGAATGCAATTGGAAAATAAGTTATGTATTATGCAGTACTGCTTTCTTTTCTCTTTTTTTTTCCTTTCTTTAGGAAATCTTAACTAATGTAGTATGCCATATTTACTTTTTTTTTTTTTTTTCATTTTTGTAGCATGCAGCAGATTGGAATAAATATGATGACCGATTGATGAAAGCAGCAGAAAGGGGGGATGTAGAAAAAGTGTCCTCAATCCTTGCTAAAAAGGGGGTCAATCCAGGCAAACTAGATGTGGAAGGCAGATCTGCGTAAGTATTATTGATGATAAAAGCGTGTCTGAAGGGAATTGTCTTGGGATACAAATGAAACTTGTGAATTGTAGTTATCAACTTATTAAGAAATTCTGCCAAAACCTGCACTATAAAATCTTTCAAACAAACTAATAATTGTTCTCAATTTAAAAGATTTCCAGTCTAGAGAGAGAACACCAGAATACTATCCAGTGGTCTAGAATTGTTTAGACCCGGTGGCAAACCACAGCCTATGGTTATTTGGTGCATTTTCATTATAAGCCTTTTTGTATTCCTTATCATATTTGCTCTTTGAAGCAGCCTGATAAAAGAAGTGGGAAAAAGTTTATGGAGGTTAAATAATTTGGTCTCATTTCAGGTAAAGTCACAGAGCTGGAATGTGAACCCAAGCTTTGTGTCTTTGAAGAGTTCTGTAAAGTACACTCTTTTCTCCCAACCCCCAATCCATTTTTATACTTGGATAATTCACTTAAATGAGAATGCTTAGAGCAGAAAGGAGGCAGAATAACTAGTGTGGGTTAGGGAGATACAGGTAATAATCCCACCCTTTTGTTTTTTTGTTACTGAGGGGAACTGCTGGCTTGTATATATGCTTATGAACCATGTGTCTGTCTTCTCCCCCTCATCTCAAATCTTCTTTATTTCCTTTCTTGTTGAGGGTGGGGAGCAGTTGGGTTAAAGGGTAGATCTGGTGTCTGTTATGACCCTCTATACTTATAGCATTTAAAACCTTATCTGGGAACCCTTCCAAAGTTAGAGGTGAAAAGTCTCATTTCCTAAAAATTCTTCTCAGTCTTGTACTTGCATGAATTTATTCAGAATATTATAACTGGAAACCAGATACTAAATATAGAAATGAATATTAGGAAGTGAATAGTTAATGTGTGATGTGGGTCACTGCCTTGGAATGCTTAGATATTAAATATAGTAAAGATAACAAAACAGGACTATAAATTAAGTAGTTTTTAAGAGCAATAAAGTTGGAAAAGTTTCAAGTTCATAATGTTTCACTTTTATCAAGTAGCAGTTTGATAGTTATGGAAACATTGGTTATTTTGAATCTTGCCCCATTACTGAATTTTAAGCTATTTATAGGGCTCACAGTATAAATTGTGAAAATTTAATATCCAAAAGTGACATTGCTTTTCATGTTTCTTTTTTCTCAAATGCTAAGATGATAAAAGATAAAGGGAATCTTTTTTGGGATGAAACTTTTCAGTGAAACCTACATCACTGAAATCAATTCTGCCCATTCATACTTTGAATGTTTTGAGTGAATGGTGGCTTGAGTTTTTGTTTGGAGTTTTTAATATAAGGTTCAATTTTGAGTGGCATTAAATAGTCAGTTATAATGGTGTAATTTTATGAACTGTGAACTTTAGTTTTTGAAATATTTGAGGAGTGTTAGTCTTGAAGTTTTCATTGTAGAGAGTAGAATTTTTTTAATTTTTTATTTATTTTTTATTTTTCTGAGATGGAGTTTTGCTCTTGTTGCCCAGGCTGGAGTGCTATGGCGCGATCTCGGCTCACCACAACCTCTGCCTCCTGGGTTCAATTGATTCTCCTGCCTCAGCCTCCCAAGTAGCTGGGATTACAGGAATGCACCACCACCCCTGGCTAATTTTGTATTTTTAGCAGAGACAGGGTTTCTTCGTATTGGTCAGACTGGTCTTGAACTCCCGACCTCAGGTGATCTGCCCACCTTGGCCTCCCAAAGTGCTGGGATTACAGGCGTGAGCCACTGCACCAGGCCGAGAGTAGAATTCTTTCTAGCATTCGTAGAATTAAGTATTTCCCTTTTTTTAAACTCACACGCAAACTGTATTCTTAATTAAAGCATGTTGTATTTAGTCAAGTGTGGGACATGTTACAAATATATTTTCTGTATTTACAAAAACAATTTGTTTCAAATGATTGTTTTTAATTTTGAAAT
This sequence comes from Mandrillus leucophaeus, assembly GCF_000951045.1. Taxonomy (NCBI): domain Eukaryota; kingdom Metazoa; phylum Chordata; class Mammalia; order Primates; family Cercopithecidae; genus Mandrillus; species Mandrillus leucophaeus. The sequence continues at coordinate 9,480,293 of NW_012100320.1, read as the reverse complement.
TTCTAAATTTAAGACAAAAGAACATGTACTTCTTGAGCTTAATTTGGTTTCAAAAATGAAATACTTGAAGCCTAGCCATAGTTACTGCAAGGATCTGTTTTCTTCCTGTTTGACTCTCTCCTAAGGTACAGCCCTTCGATGGCCCAATCCAAGATGGGGAAAGTTCACCAAGGATTCCACTGCTACTTGGAGAGCAGTGGACTCCAGTTTGTATCTCCCCATTTCGTTAAGGCTGTCAAAGTGCTGTTCAGTACTTTGGAATCAGCAAATGTTCCCAGGGAAAAAGTGACCTCAAATACTAAGCTCACTTTTCTGGGCCTTCGTCCTACCTTGCATCCTGGCCTAGTAACTTTTTACTATTTTGTTAGCTCACTGACACCTTTAAGCATATGTCTCATATTTTTTGCAGCTTTTCTAGTTGTCCTCAGTAGTAACGTTTGTCCAAGTTACATATATCTCTTGTTATAGAAGAAGTCCATGTCTTGTTTTTAAAAGAAAAAAACAGAGTTGCTTTTTAAATTGCAAAACAGTATTTTTATAAAGCAATTTTTCAAATTTCCTATACAATTCTTTGCATATGTTTTAATGATTGATATATTTTCTTTCCAAAGCACATCTATTTATAGCACATCAGCATTACTAATGCATTGTAGATTTGTTGTGATTTCTGACCTTTTGTACGTCATCATTATAATGTGGATCTCTTTTGAAGAAAGAGGTCTTCCACATTTTGTGATCTAAGAAATGAAAACAAGCAAACAACAAAACAATGATATCTCTAAGATTGTTGGGAGACTACCTTTGCTAAAGGAAATTAGCATTCTTCAAAAGGTTCTTACGGTGCATTGCATAGTATAATTCCCAGTTTCATTGTGGCAGAGGGATTATAAGGCGGAGATACTCAGCCTTACAGCGATTTAATTTAGTAGAAGGAGAACTTACCTGATTCTTAAGACCACTATATTCCTTTTACCAGAAACATCTTTCTAATTCAGATTGTACACAAACCTGCTTTACTTGGTAGTGGTAGTGCTTGGTCTATAGTTTGCATTTATATCCATCGTAATACTAATAGCTTCGCAAGACTGAGTCTTGTAATATCTGGAAATGAATTTGTAAGCTATCATCAGATTTTGTCTCCAAGCATGCAGTTATTCAAATATTTGAGGGTTTGTCATTTGACTGGCACTGTTACTGGTTTGGGGAATGTAATAGGAAGCAAAACTAGACAAAAATCCCTGCTTTCATTGAGTTGAGCGGGAAGAGATTGATAGACTATAAAGAAAGTAATGAATTTATTCTATTACAAAATATTAAATCCTATGTAGAATAATAAAGGCAGGCATTGGGGGAACTAGGAGTACTAACGTTTTGGTGAATGGGGAAATGTAAACAATTTTAATGGTGTGTGGTCAGGGAAGACCTCTGCTGAGAGTGGGCTTCAACAGTGTATCTGTATCCTGGCACCTGCTGAGCACTTTCACATTTTTTGTTTCCTGGCATCTTTAGAATGGTTATTGCACTTACTTAAGGCCTCAGTTCTATTTCTACTTGTGTTCAACATCCTTTGCCAACAACTATTGTGTTTACCAGTTTGGATCTGCAGAGTAATATTCAATGTCAGTGGCAGTTCTTTTTGTTAAACTCAGCATAATTCATAGATTCACAGAATGTCAGTTCTCACTGCACACAAAATATTTCTGTGTTTGTTGATTAATAAAATATTAGATGATCAAATAAATAATGAAATATTGTTACCTAGCATTTTGAATACTTGATAGCTTAAAGTTAGTTTTTTAACTTTAACTTGCCTTATTAGGAAACTTATTCAATTATTCCCATTCATGTGAAACTTAAGCCAATCATACAAGCCCAGGCGTTTGAACAGAAGGAATAATTAACTGGTAGTTGGTAATTAGTTGGTAATGTTTGGGAGGAAGGCGCTGATTCTTTTGTGATTTTAAGGGTAGTTTAGCTTGTTGTTTTGAAAACTTTTCTTAGGTTTAGTTTGATAATTCTAAAAAGAAGAGATAAGTGTTTGGATCTGTCTTTGGCCTCAGCATTCTGCTAAACTAAATAAAATAATGGAACTATTTGAAACTAAATAAAATAATCTGATAGAACATTTTCAGTGCATTTATTAAGATCCAACCAGCAGTGCTTTTGCTATAAACTTTAGAGTTAATGATATTATAGTGTAAACTTTCTCTTATTAAGGCTTTTGCACATTCGTATATTTCATTGGTTCTAAGCAGATATTTTTAGAAAGTATTGGCTGCTTATGTAAATAGGATAGGTGTCTTTTTAAAATTTTAATTAAATATATTGGTGTTCTAATGTAGCCTTTAAAACGTGTGTGTTTGTGTGTTTTTTTTGTGTGTGTGTGTGTTGAATAAAGGGTGACATTAATGTAACATTTAAGGTGACCTTTGGTCATTTTCTTAGCATAACAAATTTTTGTTGTTGTTGTTTAGCTTCCATGTTGTGGCCTCAAAGGGGAATCTTGAGTGTTTAAATGCCATCCTTATACATGGAGTTGATATTACAACCAGCGACACTGCAGGTATGTTTACCTCCATAGTTAATTGTAAAACATAAAGCGAAAACAAACATTGTCCACTGCTAACATTTTTATTCAGACTTAAATGTGATTTAAAGAGAGACATCTCAATTTTCTGTTTTTAAATAGTTGAGAAAAAGTTTACTTCTGAGGTATTGTGGGATAGGTCAAGTATAGGGAATTTAGGAGAAAGGATTTCTTTATTGATGAGCAGCTGGAGACCTGAATTCTAGTGCAGGTCCAAGTAGTGTTACAGGATCCTAAAATCTCAGATTTTGAAGAACCATTAGGGACCATTTAGTTTATATTCATATACTATTGATTAATGAATTCTTTCTATTGTGAGGTCATTTGGCATTTGGTTGGATGTTTCTTGTGATGGAGAACTAACTGCCACATAACAGCATTATCATCAAGGACAACAATAATAACGAGAATAGCTGACGTGTATATAACATTTAATAGCTATTCTTCTAAGCACTTTACCCACTCATTTTATCCTCACATCAACCCAGAGAGGTTCTGAGGCCCTGAGCTGTTAAGTAACTTGGCCCAAGGCCCTTCAGTAGCTAAGTCGCAGTCAGAATCTGTATTCTTAACCATTATGCCTCATAAGGAACCCATTCTGTACCTAGCTATGTTTATAAAAAAATCATTTTTTATAGAGAATCAAAATGTATTTCTTACTCAGTTTTCTGCTTACACTTATTTGTACCTTTGTCTGTTCTTTAAAATCTTACAACAGAAGTTTGTACATCAAAGGTAGACCTTTAAGTATTTGAATATAACTATCTCTTTTGTTCCATGAGAGTGCTAGTTTCCTATCTATCAGGATAAACATTCTCACTTCTCTGGGACTGTTGACAGCTTAGTTCTTTGCAGTTCTACTTTGTGTTTCTGTTAAATACAGGAGTTGACTCAGAACTAAAAGGTTTTGTTTGTTAGTTTTTACAGTTTTTTATCCTGTGATTCCATGTATGGGCAAATAAATACATCACTGTTACCCAGCATTGTGTTTAGAAATGGAAGGGAAGGAGAGGGAGACAGATCATAATTGAAATAGTGAGGTAAATCTTTAATTAAGAATGCATCAGATTCTAAGAAGACCAAATTCAATTTATCTGCTACCTTTGAGTGAACAAAGAAATGTGTTTATTGCTTATATATGCTTTCCATTGATGTAGAAGAACATTTATTTTTAGAAATTTTGGACTAACCATGCCTTTTCAGAGCTCTTAAGACTATTTATTATGCTGATTCCAATTCAAACAAGTGTCTTCGTTGTTTTTGCCTGTATTCTTTCTGCTCTGGACATTTTGCCTAGTGGCTAATCTAGTGACTTCTGCCTGCCTTCTTTCATTGCAGATCAAGCTCAAATGCTTTCCCAAGCTCAGCAGATATTATTTCATATATTGCACCCCAACATACCATGTTTAACTCTTCCTGTCTTTTGTTTTTGCTGCTATTTATATTTTCATTGGATATGTTTTATTACGTTTGTCTCTAGAGTTGTCCTTTATTGAATACAAGAGTCTTTTCTCAATTGCTGTAATGTCCGTTATAATCCAGACATTACAGCAATTAAATTTGAACACACATCTTTATGTGTATTATCTTAAGTGCTGTTTAATATATAAGTGTATTTAAAATGACCAGATTTCAAATTAGTGCAGTTTTGAGATATTTGTTACTTAGGTCTTACCAGGTATGCACCTGTATTATATTACAATTTATGTTGGTATGCTTTAGATCTGATGTTTCCTTGATTTTTTGCTGCCATATCTCAACTGGCTAGATTTGGTGTTTCCTTAGTCCTGACCTGACATTTTTATGTGATCAAGTTTCTGTACCATTTTGTAGAACACCAGGTACTCTTGCCACTGTGCCTAACGTTACCATCTCCACTCCATGCTATCTCTTACTTCACATGTAAATGACAGTTATTTTAGTCACTTTTCACAATGTGAAATGTTTCTAGGACACTTGTTCGTGAACAGGAGCGAACTGAAATTTGAAATGATCACATCTGATCGACTTGTAATTAGAGGATGTTTGGGTGTGTGTGGTTGAATATATTATATCTGTACTTACTGAAAAACCTGAAAGACCTGGACTCACTATATTTTGTTCTGCAGCCTGGTTAGTCAGCTACACAGAAGTGACCAAAAAGTTGAAAGCCAGTTTATTTATCCCTCCAAGATGAATAAAACATAAATTACTTTTCTAGCAAAAAGGTCTACTTGTGAAATCAAATTGTGGCGTTTTTGTTTTTTTCTGACAGGGTTTTGCTTTGTCACTTAGGCTACAGTGTGGTGGCATGATCATGTCTACTACAACCTTGACCTCCTGTACTTAAGTGATCCTCTGCCCTCAACCTCCTAAGTAGCTAGGACTACAGGAATACATCACCACACTTGACTAATTTTTATGTGTTTTGTAGAGATGGGGTTTCACTATGTTGCCCAGGCTGGTCTCAAACTCCCAGGCTCAAGCAATCCACCTGCCTAGGCCTCTCAAAAGTACTGGGATTACAGGTATGAGCCACCGTGTCCGGCCCCCAAATTATATTTTAAGAAGTTTGTGGCCAGGTGTGATGTCTCATGCTTGTAATCCTAGCACTTGAAGCAGCAGGATTGCTTGAGGCCAGGAGTTCAAGACCAGTCTGGGCAATACTGTGAGACCCTATCTCTACACAAAATAAAATAAATTAGCTGCACATGGTGGCATGCAGCCACCAGTTACTCTGGAGGCTGAGCTGTGAGGATTGCTTGAGCCCAGGCATTCGAGGCTGCACTGAGCTATGAGGCTGCACACTAGCCTGCATGACAGAGTGAAACCTTGTCTCTAAAAGGATAAATTGAAAAGAAAAGAAGTTTGTGAGATTAGAGGGAAATTAAGAGCATTAAATGTTAGAAGTTGGAATAGTCTGGTTAAATCCTTATATCTTTCACCATCCAAGAGGTGTTTGGATAAAGAAATATAATTAGCAAAAATAGTGTTTGGAGGTAGAACTTTCCTACAAGTTTCTTTTCTGGTATTCAGAATTAACCTTTCAGATTACCTGGTAACTCTCCTCCCTACCCCCTTTGGCATTTCCTTTAAAATGCACGTTTTATACAAATTATATTTGAACGAACTGTCTGATTTTCAGAGATACAATTACATAATAAACTTTGAATTTTAGCCAAAGCGTGAAAATCAGTTAAGGAATACCCTTTCTATGCCTTACGCTTCTAAACTTTCTCAATTTTCAGTGTCCACACTGCCTATTTGGAAATGTAATGTGAAATCTTGGTATTTCTTTATCCGTCTTCTTTACTCATTGTCTTTCTCTCCTTTGCCTTTTCTCTGTGCCAGTATTTAATTACCTGCTGTGTTTTAGGTACTGTTCTACATGCTGGGGATATAGTAGTGAATACAACAAAGTTCCTGCTTGTTATAGATTTGTATAATTAGTTTTTCTTTCTACATTCATTGTTTTGGTACGTATATCATCTCTTACTAAAATATCAAACTAGATGAAACATCTTTGGAAACTGAAAGTATACTTACAGATTAAGTATGTTGTCAACTAGTTTTGGAAAAAACAAATCATATTTCTATAAAACTCCTCAATTCACATATGAAGAAAATAATCCTTCACATGTATCTTAAATTATTTATAGGGAGAAATGCTCTTCACCTGGCTGCTAAGTATGGACATGCATTGTGCCTACAAAAACTTCTACAGGTAGTGGAAGTGGTTAATACTTTAGCTTTATTATTTTGACTACAAATCATAGATGTATTTTTAATGTGTTTCTGGAATTTTAGATCAAAGAGAATAGTAAACTAACTTTGACTATGAGCTTACATATTTTTTTCCATCATTTGTGAAGGAATGTGAACAATAAAGAGCAAAAACTCTGAGGGAAGTGAATTGCATAACTCGGTGTATTAAAAATAAATAACAAAGGCTTGACCTTCCTGTTGACATAACTGAAGGCTGGAATTTTCTGTTGTCTAGACTATCATGTAAGATAAAGTAATACAACATAGGATCTGTATATTTCTATACAAACATAGATAACTTATACTACATAATATTATTACATTTTTAATCAGGTAACCACAAAATTCTAACTAGTTGGCTAAAGTTCCCATCAAATATTTCAGTCATATATTTTTAAAAACATATTCACTACGTTTCATAGCAGAACTCACTTGCTTTTCTGATTCAGTATCTCAAGTTTTAGTTCTTAGTGGAAAAAAACCCAAACAATACATATTTTCCTGTATTTCATACCATTCGTTATAATGTACCATATGTTTCCTGTTTGGTGAAATATTGTTAATTTAGTTATATAATGTTACTGTATTTGTTCCATGTCAAAATATTTAATGGATTGTCTGATAGTCTTTAGCTTCTTTGATAAGTGGAATATTTTAAGATTAAATAGCAGCTGTTCATCTGAGTCTGGATATCTAATTTTAAAATAAAACTCTCCTACTTTACTAAATTTTCTTTATTTTAACAGTACAATTGTCCCACTGAGCATGCAGACCTGCAGGGAAGAACTGCACTTCACGATGCAGGTGAGCAGAGGTTTCCCTTGGATACAAATATTTGTTAAAATGTTCTAGTCATTTGAATTAATTTCAGAGTTTTAACACATAGATATTTGTATAATTCATGGAGAAACAGAGAGTGTTAAAAATCCGTATGCACAAATTAGAAATTTATTAGATTATACAGCTTAAAAAGATTCATTCAGTCAATATTTACAGGCCAGTCAGTTTGCTAGATACTAAAGGTACAAAGGTAGATAAACTGTAATCCTGCTTACAAGGAGCTCCAAGCTGTGTGTGTGTGTGTTTGTGAGAGAGAGAGAGAGAAAAAGAGAAACAGAGAATGCGTGTGTGTGTTTCATATCTTTGGGAACTGGAGAAATGGGAAGAAGACTTTCCTTAAACTATGTTTACCTAATTAACATGTCTGAACCTCTTTTTTCTCATTTGCAAAATGAAGTTAGTAATACTACTGCAATAAGTAGTATTAATAAGTATAATCAAATCATAAGTAGTGCCTGGCACATAATAATTTCTTAATTAATGGTGATAGTTGTTTTCCTTTAGAGATGTCAATGCTGAATTTCATATCACTGTAATGCGCTATATTTTAAAAGAGATTTATACTGATAATTTTTAGAGATTTTATTAATTATACTTGTGTGTCTAAATTTATTTGCATTATTCTTTAGGTGTCTTAAAGAAAGTACTTTGAAAAAAGTTATATATTTAGGTATTTTTGGAATGTAAGATAGCCTGACCTCTTGCTAAGTCTGATATTCCTACATTTAACTATAAGGCCAGGGAAAAAAACAGTCTACTTTCTCTTTTCATATATATGGAATATATGCAGTAGATTAAGGTGGTCTTCACTGAAGGCATATTATACTTCAAATTTCCTTCAAAATTTTATACCTTATTTTAAAAAAATTTTACTTTTTGTATTTTATGTGTTTGTATGATAATTTCTCACACAATACATTTCTTTTCTTTTTTTAATATAGAAGGGTATTACTGTATTTGCAAAGCATTTTTCCATTATCATTTGAGCCTCACAGTGACCCTTGTGAGTTAACTATGTATTTTATTATCCCTGCTTTAAAAACGGGTACAACTTGACCAATTGAAATCTTAATATTTATTAGTTAGATGCTTTAGCTAGGATGGAAACTAAGTTGCTATAACAAAAGAACTCTAATATCAGATGCTTATTAAAAAATTGTTGAGTGATATATATTGACAGGTCACTCATGGTCATTTTAAAACTGAATTCTTTGTATCTTGTTTCTCTACTTACCTCTGGGTATCTTCCTTAACTACAACGTTGAAGCAGAGTTGTGGTCATAGCCGTATTCTAGCTAGCAGGAAGGAGGAGAGAGCCTAGTGGAATACATGCCCAAAGTCTAGAGCTCAGATTTGAAAGTAGTAGATTATTCTCCATTCATATTCTACTGATAGGAGCAAAATCAATTGGCTATATTTATCTGCAAAGGAGGCTCAGAAATAAACTCTCTAGGTGACTAGTCATATTCCACCTACTCTATAGTAGAAGAAGAGGAGAACAAATTTTGGTAAAATACTGCATTTTCTGCTACAGTTCAACCCTCTGGCCTTCCAAATATCTCCAAAGCCCCTACTTCCCACATACTCCCAAAGAAGAGGATGTATAAACCAACTCATTTACTTCGTCTAGCTCAAAGTCTAGGATTTCTGGGTGGTATATACCATTTTCTCTTTTTGGTTTTAAGTGGTTCTTCATGGTCTAGTAATCTGTAAACTCTGGAATTTATTATGCTTTACATTTTTAAATTCTCATTTATAATTGGACCTAAAGGGTCGCTAATTTTACAGTTTCTGAATTAATGTATTCAAGTTCAGTTTATCTTTTTCTTAAAGGTGATTATACATTTTATATAAAGATTTGCTGGATTAGAGACGAAAAGTGAAAATTTACTTGATTTTCTTATGTTTGGTTTAATTCTGTTATTTCACCAAAAAAAAAAAAAAAAAAAAAAAAAAAAAAAAAAAATGCTCACTTTGTCAGTACTTTTTGTGCTTATAATTTATGTCAACTCATAAGCCTTAAAAAATTTGTGGGGATTGTAAACATAATCCTATTTTATGAATTTAACAATAAGTTTTCCTAATATAAATATGAGCTATAGTGTTAGTCAAAGAAACATAATGTGATTTTATAATTATTAGCAAAATGATCTTACTTTGCATAAAGGTGGACATTGCAATCTCTGCTTTTATGAGAAATATGGATTGTATGATTCATACTTTACTTACTGTGACTGTTCTATAAAAAACGGATATGATTCTTTAAAAAAACTGAGCCAACACTTCAAGGATCAAGTCAGTTATAGCCATGTTTAAAAGTATACTGTAAGTACAAAATTTAACTTTGATTTTTATTATCTGTGCTTATCCTTAGAATAGTAGTGTGTTCTTATCTTCTCCAAGGTTGACATTATTCCTTGGTCCTAATAAATTGTAGACAATTTATAATATTATCTTGTCTAATCCATTTTCAGATGAAAAATTGATGCTTATAATGCTAAACTAAGAGTGAAGGATGTGAAGCTTGGTAGTTTAAAAACTGAAGAACTTATTCCTTATATGGACCTAGAAAAACACCATGTGTCTTACCAACAGATGTTCACCATTTGTCTTTTTCTTTTGTTCCTTAAAGCAATGGCAGATTGTCCTTCTAGCATACAGCTGCTTTGTGACCATGGGGCCTCTGTGAATGCCAAAGATGTAGTAAGTTAGTCTATTCTCATTTCAACTAATGTATTCTAACTTCTACATTTTGGGAGATCTGTTGTCTTAATGCTGTTTTATTTTTCCTCTTGCTTAGGACGGGCGGACACCACTTGTTCTGGCTACTCAGATGAGTAGGCCAACAATATGTCAACTGCTGATAGATAGAGGAGCGGATGTTAATTCCAGAGACAAACAAAACAGGTAATTCTTTTATCATGGCTCCCAGATACCAGCTGGATACACAGGGATGGAAAGGCCAAGTCAAAGCAGCAGCTCTGTTCTCCAACTTGGCCTTTCTTTCCCCTGGGTTCTCCCCTTCCCTGGCTTGCTTTTCCTTGGAATTAACATCTACTTGTCAGTTTTCTTCAGAGTCTGCCGAAGAAAGAAGGAGGAGAGGGAAATAGAGGAAGATGACAGGGTAAATGTGAATAAAAGCAGTGATTAGGCCTTATGTTTGGCTCAAAGAACTGAAGGAAAGAGGAATTTTATCCTAGGTGTTTTAAGCTTAAAAAACTCTTTAATGAAATGGGTGCAAGTAAGATACATAGGAGAAGAATTTAAAAAGTACATCTATAGTTACTTCTTCATTAGTGAATCTTTTGAGTAAAGTGGTTCTTGAGTGTTCTGGAACTTGACATGTTTCAGTATACATTTTCTCAAGGTGTTTTCTCTCCTTACTCTGCCAGGGTACAGTGCCATCTCCTCTAAACCTGTCCATTTCTGTACTGCAGAGGTCCCTTGCTTTATTTTTGCTTCTGTATTTGATACTATTTTAGTTGGTGTGCTCTAATAATTTCTATCCAGAATTCTCCCTATCTCTGTCTGTAGGTCTAATGTATCATGGTGCTTGCTGTATTACAATTCTGATGTTTATGGTCACAAAGTATCTGAAATACACCCCTTCCATTTAATTCAAATATTACAATAAATTAAACTAAAATTTCTGGGATTTTTGTAGTTAGTTACTAGTAAATTTTTTGGTTTCTGTTGATTTAATTTTATTCTTACAAACATGTATTCTTTTGTTTGTAGTTTATTAGAAGTATAAAAGTATAAAAAATAGTCTTTAGTTGTCAGATTTTATAGCTGTAATTGTTTTCTTCACACATCTCAAAGGAGGAAATTCTTAAGCAATTAAATGATGTGATTAAGAAAGTGGCTTTTTAATATTACTTTCTTCTTGTAGATACTATCATCTGATTCCAAGCATGATGAAGAAAATTGGATTTTAACATGGCAAAACCACATCTCTACCAAAAATACAAAAATTAGCCAGGTGTGGTGGTGTGTGCCTGTAATCCCAGCTACTCGGGACGCTGAGGCAGGAGAATTACTTGAACTCAGGAGGCGTAGGTTGCAGTGAGCTGAGATCATGCCACTGCACTGGCAACAGAGCAAGACTGTGTCTCAAAAAAAAAAAATTAATTAATTAAATTAAAATTTAGGATCAAAGAGAGATAATCTGGTTGATCTACATACAATGCTTTGTATTTTTTATAGCTCTTATATTTTTCAAAGCACTTTATCTATGTTTTTTCATTGGGCATTCACAAAAGGCCAGTGAGGCAGGGCAGTGTATATTGTATAGACTAAATAGCAGATGATTTTCAGCATAATTTATAACGTTAGTTTCTAATACTGTATATTCAAGGTTTCTTTTTTTCCTGTTTTATATGCAGCATTTTTTAAATAACAAAACTTTGTTAATGCCGGTTTTGTACAGAATTTCTTATCAGCAACTCCAGGGGAGTTGGGGGACAAGGCTGGAATATGAGAAACACAGCATACATAACAGAGAAAAGGCAAGAGTCAGTTTCCTTAGGAGATCCAATATTCACAATTGAAGACAGAGTTAGATATAGGATATGTCATTTCATTTCATTACGTGTTGGTTAGCTCAACCCTAAAATATAGAGGATTAGACAAAATAATTTCTAGTGTCCTTCTAGATTTTCATGACAATTATTTTGTTGCATGATTAGTATTTGCTGATGTACTGTGAGATGTTTGAGTGCCAGTGTTTCTATTGCAGCAGAATAAAGCAGTGATCCATGTTGCATGGGGTTAGTTGTAATCTGAAGATGTGAAGGTCTCCAGGTAGAAGAATCAAGGTTCTTCTAAGCAGGAACATCAGGAATGGAATCTGATACTTCTCTTGGAGAAGGGATTCTTAAGGGAGGTTTGCATGATGTGGTTCAGTTCATGAAGGGACTAGAAAAGCTGGGTTTTGAACACATGGAGTGACAGTATCAGTTGTGGAAAATTTTTGTGGTGATTATTTACCCGTAGGACATTGAAGAAGTGGAATAAATGAGGTTGGTTTGGGCCGGGCGCAGTGGCTCACGCCTGTAATTCCAGCACTTTGGGAGGCCGAGGCCAGTGGATCATGATTTCAGGAGATCGAGACCATCCTGGCTAACACGGTGAAACCCCGTCTATACTGAAAATACAAAAAATTAGCCAGGCGTGGTAGCAGGCGCCTGTAGTCCCAGTTACTCTGGAGGCTGAGGCAGGGGAATGGTGTAAGCCTGGGAGGTGGAGCTTGCAGTGAACCGAGATCGTGCCACTGTACTCCAGCCTGGGCGACAGAGTGAGACTCCGCCTCAAAAAAAAAAAAGGTTGGTTTGGTAGGAGAAGTAATTAAAGGACATAAGGACATAGAAAATTTTAGCTTTGCAAAGTAAGATACAAAGCAAATGTTTTTATAAATGCAATGAGTTTAAAATATAAAGTAAAATCTATATTTGTAACAGGCTTGACTTCTTAAAAGTAGTGTCTATTCTTTACGAAGGGAGCCTCTGGCAGAATATTTCTGCAATATTTCCTTGGAGTTTTCTCAGTCTTTTGCTCTTCCATTTTTCCATTTAGAACTGCCCTCATGCTAGGTTGCGAATATGGTTGCAGAGATGCAGTAGAAGTCTTAATTAAAAATGGTGCTGATATAAGCTTGCTGGATGCGCTTGGCCATGATAGTTCTTACTATGCAAGAATTGGTGACAATCTGGACATTCTAACCTTGTTGAAGACTGCATCGGAAAATACCAACAAAGGTATCAGCAGTTTTCTGTAACTAGAAAAGTCCACGTTAACAAAGAGCCACTTTTTAAAAGACTTAGGTAGTAGAACTACAGTTTAAAAGAAACAAAACATTCCTTACTGATAAATAGTATTGGTTCATCTCCCTCTACAACATGGATTTGCTTGCTTACATTATAGTCACTTGCTTTGAGGCAGTGTGTGTTGCATATATCATCTAGTTTATCCAGTGAACACTAAGACACTGGAATAACTTCAGAACTGAGAAGGAAGAGTCAAGTGTTTTACTAATTTTTTTTTTTTTATGAGAAGGGGTGAACCTCCCAGCTTTTTATACTTAGAAAGTTTTAAAGAAAGAATCGTTGTTTAAACATGCATATAAAATATTAAGCTGATATTTATCAAATGTCTATGCCATGATTTTTTATGTTTTTTTTTTAAACAGGAAAATACAGAAAAGCACAATGAATAAAGTTAGTCACTCATTACCACTGAGGAGCCTCTGTTAACATTTTGAGAAATATCCTTCTAGTCTTTTCCCATAAAATTGAATTCACCTGTAAATCTGAAGTGTAGCTTACTTTTTTATGTAACATATTTTGAAGGCCTTTCCCTCAAAAATACTTTTTCTACAGTATGATTTTTATTGGTGTATGAGATTCTGTTTAAGTTTCATTTAATGAAGCAATTTTCTACATGTAGTGTTTAAGCTATTTATAATTATTCATTAGTACACAAAGGTTGTGACTGTCCTTAGGCATAAATATTTCAGTATATTTTTATTACCCTTTAGTGTCAGTTCCTAGAAATTGAATCACTGAGTTTCAGGGCATGTACATTTCTTTAAGCCTTTGGTCTATGTTGACAAATTGCCTCCCAATTTAGGAGGTTTTAAAATTTTCTCCCCCTCCTTTTTTTAGATATGGGGTCTCCCTTTGTTGCCCAGGCTAGAGTACAGTGGTGCCATCATAGCTCACTGCAACCTCAAACTCCTGGGCTCAAGCTGTCTTCCCGCCTTAGCCTCATGAGTAGCTGGGACTACAGGCGGGTACCGCAATGGCCAGCTAATTTTTTATATTTTTTGGTAGAGATGGGGTCTTGCTGTGTTGCCCAGGCTGGTCTTGAACTCCTAGCCTCAAGTGATCCTCCTGCCCCAGCCTCCCAAAGTGCTGGGATTACAGGTGTGAGCCACCACACCCATCCTAAATAAATTTCCCATTTTTTATCTGCCTCCCGTCCTTAGTCTTTAATCCTACCTACTTGAATGCTGGTATAAAAAACTTGCTAATTTGATAGGCAAAAGTGAGATTTCATTATTGTTTTAAGCATATGTTTTAGAAATAAAACTAAAAAGTTGTAAGCTTTGGAGGAGACTCTAAAGTTTATTTATTCAATATTGACTCAATTGTATAGTTAGGGAATGTATATCTACACCAGGTTAACCTGCCATTTTGTTGTTTCTCTTTTTCTCTAAATCTTAGGGAGAGAACTTTGGAAGAAAGGACCGTCTTTGCAACAGGTAGATATTAATTTTAATGTTAAAGAATTATATGTATTGTACAGTTTAAAGTGCTTAGTAAAACTAGTTAATAGTTATGCATAACTATTCTGAGTTTTAATGCATTCTCTCTCTCTTCTCAGTTAATCAAGCCCATGTAGATTCTGGGTACTTAGATCATGAGGTCCTATCAAGATATTGTCACTTAACTTGAGACAGTAGATCTCAGTTTCAGTGAAGGTATCCAGTGGGAAAGAAATAGCCTCCTGATTGGGGCCGTGAGCATTCAACTTTTTCAAGTAGGAGACATTGTAACTTGTTAAATGATGAACTTTAGCTTGGCAGATCATAGACAGTTTCCCCCAGTCTCCCTTAATAATAGGACAAAATATTTACTGTTATGGGAAAATTCTTTAAATGTAATAAGAAATGAAGAAAACAGAGTTCTAAACTGATTATATATTGTGATTTCAATGCCACTGTTAGCGTTTTTATTTCTTCTTCAGTCTTTTCTGTGTGTATTTAATTGAGGACTTTGCAGAATAACAACACATGAAACAGTTCATGCTTTGCATTAAATTTATTATTAAAGTACTGTTTAACCCTGTTTTGATGTACCAGTTTGTGAAATGTCTTATGTTTTCTGCTAATCTATTTGTGTTCAAATAAGTGGGGTTAGTTTACAGTACTGTGGCTCAACAGCTAGTGTAGGCAGCTTTCCTCTCCTGCTGACTGTTCCTTCCAGGCTTTCAACTTTTCTCTAGAGAGAGGAACCTAAGCATTTGCAAACCCTGAAGAGAAAGTAATCAGGTATCTTGAGCAATTCTGATCATCATCTTGTGTCATTTTTCTACCTCTCACCTGAATCTGAAAGCTACATTTTTAAAAAATTTTACTTTAAGTTCTGGGATACATGTGCTGACTGTGCCGGTTTGTTACATAGCTATACATGTGCCATGGTGGTTTGCTGCACTTATCATGAAAGTTGCATTAAAGCTTGTTTTCCTTTTCAATCCATCTGAGTTAATATGTTCATGCATGGTTCATGTCTGTTGGCACTTTTCCATCTGGAGCAACTGTTCCAGCCTTCTTCTCTGTGCCTCATATAACCTAAGTGTGAGTAGAGTGAAAAAAAAGTGTACACTGCTATGACTGTACTAGCCATCTCACACAGAATCAGAGAAAAATGATTTTTGAAATGTATAGATATTTAAAATAAAAAGAATGATTGAATATTAATATGGGAATGGTGCTCGGCTTAGTGCTCTAGAAATTATTGAGGTGAATACAAGGAGTTAGTATTCTACTAGGGACAGAAAGACACACTGCTCCTAATTACTGTGTTTCTATCATTTATTGAATATACTTACTAAATATATGCTGTAAATAGGACTTTTTTTTAAATGCTAAGGCACATGTAATCTCTGTTATCAAGAAGCCTACAGTACAGTTGCAAATGTAAGACTCACTCAATTTTTCACAGATATCTGTTGAACATCTACAACATGCCAACTACTGTTCTAAGTGCTGGAAATATTGTAGTGTACGAAGTCTCTGCCCTTGTGGAGTTCCTAGCTTAGTGAGAGATGAACAATAAGCAAAGGAATATTTAGTATCATAGCAGATGCTATGAAGCAAAACAAAACAGAATTAAAGGATGAAGAGGGAGTGGCTGGAGGTCTGTGGGAGAAGCCTCACAGGCTGAGGGAAGGGCAGGTGCCCAGCCCCTGATGAGGGAGCAGGTTACACATGTTCATGGAGCAGCAGCAGACAAGTGTGACAGGAGTGATGTGCCCATCGTGGAGGGAGCAGAAGAGGCTGCTGAAGTAACAAAGTGCTAGATTAAGAAGGACCTTGTATGATAAGGACTTTGGATATGTACCCACCAGTAACTACCAGATGGCAGAAGGCAGGACGTGTGCCCCCTAATCAGTGGTGCATGTGATCAGATCGCTGCTAAGTGGAGCCAGAGGTGCAAGAGAGGTTCTTTTAGTGTGCTAATAACAAGGTTTGTCAGGAAGATGGATTTTAATTAAAGGATGGGGTTGACTTAATATGTCTGAGTTAAGGTATAGTGGAGGCTGTGGGTGAGGATTCTGAAGTGAAGACTGGGAATGAAAGTGGTATGATCAGGTGAGCTGTGAGAAGATGTCAGATTCCACTTGAAGAACAGTCCTTTGGTAGAAGGAATGAGGCTGGAAACATAGTTAGGGCCAAATTGTGGACATAGAATATTTTTCAAATGGGACTTGTTCCTCTGGTTCTAGATCCAAACTCATTTGAATGATAGTTTAAAAACTTGTTCAAACAAAGGTAAGCAAATAATACAAAACATGAGAAAATTATCTCGAAGAATTAAAGCAGTAGTTTTTTTTAAAAAACTAATTAGGAAGAAAGAAATAGCTTTCTACATTAATTATTGTGGAGATTTAAAGATCATTTTGGTTTTTTTAATAGGGGAGTTATTTGTTCTCTTGTTTAATGATTATGTTGTGTTTTTGTTAAAGCAAATCTCTAAGCTGGAATAAAGTTTCAAAGCAGTAAGTTACAAAAACAACATATACCCAACTAAGTTATTTAGAGACCTTTTTATATTGCTCAGGTCAGAGGGACTGTCTGTCTCTTCCTTACCATACCTCTTGATATTTTATTTTGGTGGTGCTCAGAGAAGTAAATAATTTCCATATTGTCTTTCAAAATTTATGTGACTTCCCCTTCCTCCTCCTTTTTTTTTTTTTTTTTTTAAATTGAGTTCTTTTAGGAGTAGTTGGCAATGCAGTGCTTTATAGCCCAACTTTTGTTATGAGTTTATTACAAATTCTTCTTTTTAAAATTTTGTGACTTTAGTTAAAATAAATCCTTAATCATATTTTAAAATTTGTTATTTAGTATTTTTAAATAAATTATACTTGATTTATTTAAAATATAATCTTAAAGGTCCTTTACATTTTGGGGTTTTAAATAGAAACACTGCCACCTTGTGTTATGTGCAGCTAATGTTGGATAAACTGAAAATCACTAACCTGGTGTATTGCCAATTGAGGAAAATATACTTTTCTGTATTCTTACACTTGCTGACCCGTGTTTTCTTATGTTTTACCAAAGCGAAATTTGACACATATGCAAGATGAAGTAAATGTGAAGTCACATCAGAGGGAGCATCAAAATATTCAGGTAAAAAGAAAAAAATGTGGTATCTTCCTTTAAAAACAATTCCAGTATTTGTAGTGGGATTGAGAGAGAAGAGAGGAAACAAGAGAGTGGGTGAAATGAGCGGGGCAAAGAAAGGGAAACTCGTTAACGTTGTTTGTGATTCTCTTTTTTGCCTAATCTCTTCTTATTTTATATTTATTTATTTATTTAATTAATTAATTTATTTATTTTGAGATGGGGTCTGGCTTTGTTGCCCAGGCTGGAGGGCAGTGGCACCATCTCGGCTCACTGCAACCTCTGCCTCCCAGGTTCAAGTGATCCTCCTGCCTCAGCCCTTCTAGTAGCTGGGATTACAGGCATGTGCCACCATGCCTGGCTGATTTTTGTATTTTTAGTAGAGATAGGTTTCACCATGTTGGCCAGGCTGGTCTCGAACACCTGACCTCAGGTGATCCACCCGCCTCAGCATCCCAAAGTGTTGGGATTACAGGTGTGAGTCACCGTGCCCGGCTGCCTAATCTTGTCTTAAAGATTTGACTTTTGTTATCAATGTTTGAGTCCAGTATTATAAAATTTAATTATATAACACTAGAAGTATGGTGTAGAAAGTATTGTGTTAATATACATTAGAAAAAGCAACTTTATATAACTATTTGATTTAAATATGTCTGTTTTGTGATATAAACCATACATTTGTGTTTGTTTTGGAAAATTATACTATTAAAAATGATGATCATTAATGTAAGTTAAATCTGATTTTTTTCTTGAAGTATTTTCTATTTTGATTGAGAAAAATAATTTTGTTAAACTAACCACACAGTACTTTTTAGCTTTTATATTGGTCAAAGTTTCCAAATAATATTATGAGGATTATTTTAGAGGAAGGACCCATAATTAATTTTATGACTGAAACACTGTTAAATGATAAATTGAATAGCTGTTTTCAAAATAATAAAAGCATTTTATTTGGGTTTTCTTAGTTTCGTATGTAGTGTAAGAAAATGAACTATGTCCTTAAATTCGAGCCTTTATCTTTTACCAGAGCACTGAAAACGATGATAAGTTCAACAAAAACATTAGAAGAGTCTCATAAATTTGGGAGGTCTTAAGCAAAAGTTAAAATGGCATATTCTTCTGCTCTTTTCTGTGTCTGGATGCTTTTTATTTTTTCTTTATTGGAATTATGATGATTTGCCCTCTTGTAGTATATACTTGTATTTATTAGCTATTATAGGATAGTAATTTTCTATTTTATTTTTGATCTGTAGATTTTAAATCCTTGGCATATCATTGAAATTATTGTATCTTTGTACTTAGTGTTTTACATGCGTATGTACCTGTATGACAGTGAACTGCTTTTTAAAAAATTTCTTCTTTAAGAATTTGCTCTTTTAAGATTGGCCTGGCACCTTGTTGTCTTTATTATTTAAGGATTTGGAGATTGAAAATGAAGATTTGAAAGAGAGGTTGAGAAAAATTCAGCAAGAACAACGAATACTTTTGGATAAAGTCAACGGTTTACAGTTACAGCTGAATGAGGTAAATAAATCTGCATAATAAAAAATCAAAAAACTGTCTTACTACATCATCAATAGCAAATTGTTAATGATTGTTTAAGGTAAAATTAGCTCATTGCATTTCAGAGGAGTTAAATCTTACTGGGGACCAGGCTTTTTACATGAAATTTTACATTTAAAGTAGCATAAGCAAACAAGTAAGGACAGTGTAAAGAATGTTCAGGAAAGTGAGGAGAGATCATTGTGGGCTGCAGCTTCTGAGGGGGGCACTTCCTGTGGGAGACGGTACTTCTGTTGAATTTTGAAGGAAGTAAGGGGGAATCAGAGGGCATTCCAGAGAACACTGTGGTGAACAAAATCACAGAAACAGTGACCTGTAATATATTCCTTGTTGTATAAAAAAATTGGAAATACAAGAAATATCCATGAATCATTTTTTTAGAGGGAAAGTAGAATATATATGAAATCTAGTACAATCAGTTCACTCTTTAAATATACATTTTATTATGTACAGGACTTATCACAGGTGAAATCTTATGTGATATTTGCATTTCAAAAGTAAGAAGTAACTGCGTGATTGGTACAGCTGTGTCCTTCTGATTCTAATTTTCTGTATCACTTTAATATCTTGCTATCTATGTTAGATTTTCCTAAAATTGAACATATGCAAAAGCAAAAGGCTGAACTATAGTTAGGGCCATGGGATTGGAGAGAAAAGAGTAGACAGGAGATATGAGGACAAAGAACAAGTAGGACTTGTTGGTTGATAGATTCTCAAGAGAATCAAAAGTGCTTCTGAACCTGGATAGTGAGAAGAATAAAAGACAACTCATACAACAGAATTGGTGGTACATTATCTTCTTCTCATATCCTTGGCCCCAGTCTTAAAGACATGTGCCAGTCTTTTTAAAAGATCTTTGCCAAGTTCATGCCTTTTAAAATAAGCTTTTAAGAATGAAAATATTTTGTCTTCTTTTTAAATTTAGGAAGTTATGGTTGCTGATGATCTGGAAAGCGAGGTAGGATGACATTTTATTTTAAACCATTAAAATTGTTTTAGGAATTGAAGATGCTATAGTAGCATCTTCAGTTATAGATGCTATAGTAGGTTTAAGTCCTGAATTGAGATACAGACCAGGATTCTATTTCTGGTTATTAAAGGGAAATTCAAAATCTACACATGACTATAAAAGGATGTTTTGAATATAGTGGCATAGGTTATTGTAGGCATTTTGTTGTTTTTGCTTCTGAAAGTCTTACTTTCTGTGAAACTTGTCCTGAAAATAATGTAAAATTCTAAACATAAAGAAATGTCTGAAAACATTAAGATTGAAAACAGAGACTTGAATTTTTGATGATTTTGTTTATAGATATTGTATGTTTCATTAGTATATTTGTAGAAATTATCAACTCTACTAGTAGAGTTCACCAGGTTGGAGAATTCATTAACTCCAGTCCTTAATGTAATTCCAATTCATGTTTTCTAAAACACATTTTTAACCCAATTCCAAGCACAGGGTTATTTTACTCTATTTATTCTGTTTCATTTCAGAGAGAAAAGCTGAAGTCCCTTTTGGCAGCCAAAGAAAAGCAACATGAAGAAAGCTTAAGGACTATTGAGGCTCTGAAAAATAGGTTTAAATATTTTGAGGTATAGAAAGGTTAAATTATTTCCTATAACTCATAATGGGTAATGGTAAGGGGCTTGGCAGCAGACTTGAATTTGAATTATAAATCTCTTATTTATAGTGTGACCTTGGGCTGCTTATTTAAAGTCTTCGAACCTGTTGCCTGTTTGGCAAAACTGGGGTGATTGTCTCTTTCTCCACATAGTTATAAAGGTTAAGATCATTTAAATTGACTAGCATGTAATCGACATTTAGTGTCATTCTAGTTTCTCTTCATTGTCCATCCTTACCTTTTTAAAACATCATATTTCTACCTGTAAATTTGCAGTGAGTATAATGATAATAAAAAGCATTCATAAAAATGAACAGTGATATGTCCAGGATTATCTCAGAAAGGAGTCACCACTGGGCATCACTGAAGGTAGCTGATTCAGCATGAATCTTTTATCTTTGTTGGTGAATGCAGCCCCAAAGTACACTAAAAAAGTGTCTTACTCCATTTGTGCTGCTCTAACAAAATACAGAAAATTTGTAAAGAACAAATTAATTTCTCACAGTTCTGGAGGCTGGAAAGTCCAAGATCAAGGATCTGGCGTTCGTGTCTGGTGAGGGCCTTTTGCTGCATCTTCTCCTGCCAGAAGGCGAAAGGGCAAAAAGGGGCCTAAGTGAAGCCCTCATGACTTGATCAGTTTCCAAAAGGCCCTACCTCATAATGCCACCACAGTGGGAATTAAGTTTCAACACATCTTGGCAGACATTCAGAGCATAGCAAAAATAATATTTTTCTTTGTAAATAAAGAACTATGTGTGCATTATGAAAAATAATATAAAACATATATGAATCTCACAGACAATGTTGCAAGAGAGAAATCAGACATGAAGAGTACATACTGAATGATTCTATTTTTATGAGGTTCAAAAGCAGATACAACTAATCTATGATGTTAGAGATTAGAATAGAGGCCACCCTTTGGTTGGGGTTACGAGTAAGGTGTGTGAAGAAACTTCTGGGGTCCTGGAAATATTTTATATCTTAATCTGGGTTGTGTATAATTACAAAAGGTATGCATATGCAAAAATTCATTGTATTATACACATTTAATATGTGTACATATTTATGTGACTGAATTTTCAAGATTATTCAGAAACACCATTTTATAAACCAAAAAATGATCTAGCTATAGTGGCTTCTGTCTTCACATTTGAAGACTCTTTTTTAGGTTAATTGTGAAACTGATGATTGCTAATATTTTAATAGCACTGACCAGTGTACTTTGCATTCTTGACGTGCATGAAAAAAGAACTCTATGTGATAAGTTTTATTATTACCTGACTTCACAGATGAGGAGGTTGAGGCGCAGGGTTTACCCATGAGGGGTTTCACAAATAGTAAGTGACAGAGTCAGGATTTGAATTCAAGCATCTGACTCCTTTGTGCTTTTAACTACAATGCTAGTTTTACACTTAGAATTACTTGAATGAGAAAATTTAGGAGTATATACAGGGCCTTTTAAGTATTAATCAAAGTTTGACACCTATAGCTTGGGTATTATTTATGTATATATTTCTTCTAGGAGCTAGCTTTTCTGCATGTCTTAAGTGTAAGATGTAGGCCAGGCGCAGCATCTCACACCTGTAATCCCAGCACTTTTGGGAGGCCACGGTGGGTGGGTCACTTAAGGTCAGGAGTTTGAAACCAGCCTGGCCAACATGGCGAAACTCCATCTTTACTAAAAATACAAAAATTAGCAGGGCGTGGTGGCATATTCCTGTAATACCAGCTACCCAGAAGGCTGAAGCAGGAGAATTGCTTGAATCCGGGAGGCAGAGGTTGCAATGAGTGAGATCACGCCACTGCACTCCAGCCTGGGTGACAGAGTGAGACTCTGTCTCAAGGGGAAGAAAACAAAGGTGTTTTTCTGTAGCTTTAGACAAACTATCTGTCTTAATTGTCAAGTCTATAACTTACCGTAGTCATAAAAGTAACATTTTTCTTATAAAAATACATATTTCAGAAAAATAAGAAAATATATTTAAACTGAAAGCAGATGCAAAAGACACTTATAATCTTAACTCTGCTAGCACCTGACTGAAATCCTTTCAGACACTTGTACATAATTTGTGTGTTATATACTCATTCAACAGGTGGGATCATATTGTACATCTTGTTTTGTAACTGTTCCCATTCAGTATGATGGGGACATTTTCCTCAGTCACTACATACTCATTGTGATGAATATTTATGCTAGCAATGATTTTTTACTTTCAAACAGAAAATTACAGGTCCCACTTTATACATGACCTAGTATTTATAACAGCAACCCTTAAAAACTACTAAGAATTTGCCTGGACATGGTATCTCAGCCTGTAATCCCAACACTTTGGGAGGCTAAGGCAAGTGGATCACTTGAGCTCAGGTGTTCGAGACCAGCCTGGGCAACATGGTGAAATCCTGTCTCTACTAAAAACACAAAAATGAGCTGGGCGAGGTGGTGCATGCCTGTAATCCCAGCTACTTGGGTGGCTGAGGAAGGAGAATCACTTGAACCCAGGAGGTGGAGGCTGCAGTGAGCTGAGATTGTGCCTCTGCACTCCAGCTTGGGCGACAAAGTGAGACCCTGTCTCAAAACAAACAAACAAAACAACAACAAACTACTAAGAATTCATCACTTACTACAAACATTGAATATCTACTGCTGTATTATCTCACATGCTTAAAAAGCCTTAACTGTTAAAAGAATTACTGGTATGAGTTATGTATAATAACTTAACATGTAGCTATTTCTCTTGTATGTATAAAAATATGGAGAAAATGGATAGTTTAGAATGAGGCTGATTTTATGTTACAACTTTTATGTTTGTTTTCATTTGAGTAATAAAGGTAATAAGACCAAATTAAGTTTTTTGAACTCCTTATGTGCATAGCACCCCCTTATGCATGTATGAGGCCATTTAGGAGTTATTGTAAACTTTAGTATTAAATATTCCATAGAACAAAGAGCCTATAGGTATTTTTTCATACCGTGGGGGCACTAATGATTAAAGGAGGTGGCATTAATTTAGTCATGGAATTGTGGACTGTTTTATCATGGTCGACTACTTCAGAGTTTGGTATGTAGCTATTAGGACTGATACACCTAAATACACAAATATGAACTGCATCTGCCTGTCCTTACTCTTCATTTCACTCTGGGGTTTTTGTTTTGTTTTGTGTTTGAGACAGGGTCTCACTCTCTTACCCAGGCTGGAGTACAGTGGTGTGATTACCACTCACTGTAGCCTTGACCTCCCCGGGCTCAGGTGGTGCTTCCACCTCAGCCTCCTGAGTAACTTGGGTTACCCTGCCCAGCTAATGTTTCTGTGTGTGTTATTGATTGATTGATTGATTGAAGTTTCACTCTTGTTGCCCAGGCTGGAGTGCAATGGCACTATCTCGGCTAACTGCAGCCTCCGCCTCCCAGATTCAAGCAGTTCTCCTGGCTCAGCCTCCCTAGTAGCTGGGATTACAGGTGCCCACCACCATGTCCAGCTAATTTTTTGTATTTTTATTAGAGACAGGGTTTCACTATGTTGGCCAGGCTGGTCTTGAGCTCCTGACCTCAGGCAATCCACTCGCCTCAGCCTCCCGAAGTGCTGGGATTACAGGAATGAACCACCGCGCCTGGCTCGTTTTTGTATTTTTTTGTAGAGATGGGGTCTTGCCACGTTGCCTAGGCTGGTCTCAAACTCCTGGGCTCAAGTGATCTACCTGTCTCAGTCTTCCAAAGTGCTGGGATTACAGGTGTAAGCCACTGCACCTGGCCTATTCTTACTCTTGAAGTGTAACATTTTAATTTATATATTAGATTCTTTGTATTGGGCTTACTTGGGAAAAGGAGCAACCCAGTATATTTTGATTCACTGTATCTGGAGTTTCTCTATTATTTCCTAACTAATGGATTGATGGATTTATTACTATGTGTAGGTCTCTGCCTCAGTTTCATTTCCTGCTCTCTGTCTCGTTTTACTTTCCAAGTACTTGGTATTTTATAAACTCTGGAAGAAGAGGTTATGTCGATATTTCATAGTCAATGAGGTAGGGTTTCTGCTTCCTACAATGGTAAAGTAAAATGAGTTATTGACATGAATGTGGCCACTTCCTTCCTTTTGAGGTAAAGCAGTAGCAAACAGTAGTTTTTGAAAGTTGTTTTCAGTTCATTTAGGGCTTACTTTTTTTTTTTCTTTTGAGTAATGAAGTTTTTCTTTAAAACACTTGACTGCTTTTATTAAAATGCTTAGTGAAGTACTTTATTCCCACCTGATCTCTCTAAGTGTTGCTAGTGTTTCTTTTTGTGGGTTTGAGTAGAATAATGCTCTGGAGAAACAGGAATGTCAAAAATGTAGTTTTAATGACTGCATCATTTAGAGCTAAAACAGATACAGAATTTAACAAAATGAGGCAGCATTCACCCTAAAATGTTTTATGCTTCTGATTTCAGAGTGATCATTTAGGATCAGGAAGTCATTTCAGTAACCGTAAGTATAAAAGTATGGATTATCATTACAGTTCACCTAGTTCAAGCAAAGAAGAATGTTTATTCTTACTTGTTTAACTATACAGAAATAACTGTACAAGATATTCCTGCTGCTAAACTTCATCAACACATGTAACTAGGAAGACGTTAAGATGACTATTGTAACTTCTAACATATTCTGATAATTGCTGAGGCTCTGATTCTCCTTAGCTACCTGTATTTTAAAATTGTATATTGTATGAATTACCAAATTTGCCTTGTTGATTAGTAGACATAGACATTCGTCTTGTGATATTTAGGCTTCATTTTTTTATGGGAAGAACATAAACACAGTTTTCTAATTTGGAGAAATCAGTCTCAATGCAAGTAGGCATTTTAAAATTACATGTTCAATAAACATTTATGAATTATTTTTAGACTCTACATAATTAATCTTTTTTATTCTGCAATAAACAATTTCTGTAGAAAATCTGTTTTTGTTTGTTTCCTAGTGACTATTAAACTATCCTCTCGTACAACAGTAATATTTATGCTATAAATTTGAAAGAATATCATTTTTGTTTTGATTATGAGATATGTTTTATTATCATGTAGCCTAGTTTGACAGTCTTCGATGTTTCTGAAATCTTAGTGATTCTGCTGAAAGAGAGCGTAGAAAAAAAATAAGAAAAAAATAAAAACCAACCTAGTATCTATTGTTCAGTAGATTGTAGGTACTTCTGTTTATAGAAATAATAAGGGAAAAAAGGGGGTATTTTAGAATGAGGATACTTTTATGTTGTACCTCTTGCTTCTCTTTTATTTGAATAATAAAGGAAATAACATCAAATTAATGTTTAGCCTACTTTAATATGGATATTTAAGTTAAAATGTCATTTATATGGATTTATTTAGGAAAAGAAGATATGCTTCTTAAACAAGGTCAGATGTATATGGCAGACTCACAGGTAATAACTGTTTTTTTTTTTAATTTTAAAAAACATTTAAAGAAAATTTCTGTGCCTTTATAAAGAGGAGAAAGTAGCATTGTAATAGAGTGAGGTTTTCATTATCAAAGACAGGTTGGTCCTGCTTTCTTGAGTTTAATAAAAACAGATATTGCTGTTTCTGGTGCCCTCTAGAGTGTTTTTGATGATAGTGGTTATAATAAGAGATTTGAATTGCAGTTTCATTGCATTTGATGCTAAGTTTCTGTTCATTAACAGTGGTCAGTTAACTCTTCATATTTGCCCATATAAAGGGGAGGACAGATATGAATAATTCAAAGTTAATTTTTTTTTTTCCTCTTGATCTAGGGGAAAGGCAGTTCAGATTTAACTAACAGTAAATCTGTAGGGATCTGCAGCAAGCTCTATCCTTGCCTCCTCAGTGGAAAGGATTTGGCTGAGGGGCAGAAGTAGGTTTAAGGCAGAGGGAGAGACCAAGGGAATTTTTAGGAATTTTTAGGGCAGGAGCGAGTTTATTAAAAAGTGTTAGAGCAGGAACAAAAGGAAGCAAAGTACACTTGGAAGAAGGCCAAGTGGGTGGCTTGAGAGATCCCAGTGCTCTTGTTCAGCCCTTGGCTTGGGATTTTTATACTCTGGCTTGGTTTTGGGTTTGCATTTCTCCTCCCTTGATTCTTCTTTTGGGGGCAGGCTGTCTGCATGCGTAGTGGCCTGTCAGCACTTAGGAGGGTCCACATATGTAGTGCCTTTACTAAGGTTGTGCACATGCTCTCTAGGGGCTGTTTTCCTTTACCAGTCAAATGCCCCTGGAAGAAGGTCATACATCCACCATTTTGCCTCTTAGTGTGCATGCTTGAGCCTGCTCACCCAGCTCTGGAGATCTTATCCGGAAGCGGCTGTCACCAGCTCCAGGTGTTTTCTATCTATTGGGAGACTCTTTCCCTGGTGCTGGCCGTGACCAATCATTCTCTTGACAACTCTGATAACTAGCTGGGTTTATTTTGGTGGTATTTTTATAATTTAGAGAATATTCTGTTGTTTTAACAGTGAAAGTACACAGAAGTCAAAAATCTTATTAGAAGTTAAATCTATAATTCTATGAAATTATCTGCACATTTAAAATGACAATACTTGTTTTTATTCAAGGTTATGATGGTTTGCTTCAGAATTTGAAGTTCTAAGCACATTATGTGCCATAAAACATATAAATAATAAATACGTTTTGATAAAGTTGGTGATATGCATGTGTGGGTAGGTGTTATGAAAGGGGAAAGACAAAATAGCACCCAGTAGCCATGACCGTTTTCCCTTGTTCTGCCAGAAATAGACTTACGTGAACAGAGGTCTGAAAATGTTGTGAATGTATTAAGGAAATCATATCCAGAACTGTTTTCTTACTACAAAAATCAGCATTGTGTTTTTTTTCCATCTTACTACCTAGTCTGATAACACTTTGACTCCTGATGATGTGCAAACTTTCTCTAAGTTTGGCAAATAAGTATAGTAAATGTCTCATTTAGACTTTTGTGATTGATGTCTTTTTGTTTTTTTCTTTTCAGTGTACTTCCCCAGGTATACCAGCCCATATGCAAAGCAGATCTATGTTAAGACCTCTGGAGCTATCTTTACCCAGTCAAACGTCATACTCCGAAAATGAAATTTTAAAGAAAGAGTTAGAAGCAATGCGAACTTTCTGCGAGTCAGCAAAACAAGACCGACTGAAGCTCCAAAATGAACTGGCACACAAAGTGGCAGAATGCAAAGCTTTAGCATTAGAATGTGAAAGGGTCAAGGAGGATTCAGATGAACAGATAAAGCAATTAGAAGATGCATTAAAAGATGTGCAGAAGAGGATGTATGAGTCAGAAGGTAAAGTTAAACAAATGCAGACCCATTTTCTTGCCCTTAAAGAACACTTAACAAGTGAAGCAGCCTCAGGGAATCACAGACTAACCGAGGAACTGAAGGATCAGTTGAAAGACATGAAAGCAAAATATGAAGGTGCTTCAGCAGAAGTGGGAAAATTAAGAAACCAAATCAAACAAAATGAGATGATAGTGGAAGAGTTTAAGAGGGATGAAGGCAAGCTGATAGAAGAAAATAAGCGATTACAGAAGGAACTTAGTATGTGTGAAATGGAGCGAGAGAAGAAAGGAAGAAAGGTCAAAGAGATGGAAGGCCAGGCAAAAGAATTGTTAGCAAAGTTGGCCCTTTCCATTCCAGCCGAAAAATTTGAAAACATGAAGAGCTCATTATCAAATGAAGTGAATGAGAAAGCAAAAAAATTAGTAGAAATGGAAAGAGAACATGAAAAATCCCTTAGTGAAATTAGACAGTTAAAGAGAGAACTTGAGAATGTTAAGGCCAAGCTTGCTCAGCACATCAAACTAGAGGAACATGAACAGGTTAAGAGCAGATTAGAACAGAAATCAGGAGAACTTGGGAAGAAGATCACTGAGTTAACATTGAAAAATCAGACACTACAAAAGGAAATTGAAAAAGTTTATCTGGATAATAAGCTCCTCAAGGAGCAAGCACATAACTTAACAATTGAAATGAAAAATCATTATGTTCCTTTAAAAGTAAGTGAAGACATGAAAAAGTCACATGATGCAATTATTGATGATCTTAATAGAAAGGTTTTAGATGTAACACAAAAATACACAGAAAAGAAGCTGGAAATGGAGAAATTGCTACTGGAAAATGACAGCTTAAGTAAGGATGTGAACCGCCTAGAAACTGTGTTTGTACCTCCTGAGAAACATGAAAAAGAGGTAACAGCTCTGAAATCCAATATTGTTGAACTTAAGAAACAATTGTCTGAACTTAAGAAAAAATGTGGTGAAGACCAGGAGAAAATACACGCTCTCACATCTGAAAACAGTAACTTGAAGAAGATGATGAGTAATGAGTATGTGCCGGTTAAAACCCATGAAGAGATTAAAATGACACTGAATAACACGTTAGCTAAAACTAACAAAGAATTATTAGAT
Organism: Mandrillus leucophaeus; assembly: GCF_000951045.1. NCBI lineage: Eukaryota > Metazoa > Chordata > Mammalia > Primates > Cercopithecidae > Mandrillus > Mandrillus leucophaeus. Next base: position 9,451,133 of record NW_012100320.1, on the reverse strand, counting down.
GTGAAGAAAAAGTTTGAAGATATAAATCAGGAATTTGTAAAAATAAAAGATAAGAATGAAATACTAAAAAGAAACCTGGAAAACACTCAGAACCAAATAAAAGCTGAGTACATCAGCCTGGCAGAGCACGAGGCAAAGATGAGCTCGCTAAGTCAGAGCATGAGAAAGGTGCAGGATAGTAATGCTGAAATACTGGCCAACTACAGAAAAGGCCAAGAAGAGATTGTGACACTGCATGCCGAAATTAAAGCCCAGAAGAAGGAGCTCGACACAATACAAGAATGCATTAAGGTAAAATACGCCCCAATTGTCAGCTTTGAGGAGTGCGAGAGAAAATTTAAAGCAACAGAGAAAGAACTAAAAGACCAGTTATCAGAGCAGACACAGAAGTATAGTGTCAGTGAAGAAGAAGTCAAGAAAAACAAGCAAGAGAATGATAGGTTAAAGAAGGAGATTTTTACCCTTCAGAAAGATTTGAGGGATAAGACAGTTCTCATTGAGAAGTCTCATGAAATGGAAAGAGCATTAAGCAGAAAAACAGACGAGCTAAACAAACAGTTAAAAGACTTGTCACAGAAATATGCAGAAATAAAGAATGTGAAAGAGAAGCTAGTAGAAGAAAATACCAAACAGACCTCTGAGATACTTGCAGTGCAAAATCTTTTGCAAAAACAACATGTTCCATTGGAACAGGTTGAAGCTCTGAAAAAATCTCTTAATGGCACAATTGAAAATCTAAAGGAAGAATTGAAGAATATGCAAAGGTGTTACGAGAAAGAGCAGCAGACAGTGACCAAACTGCATCAGTTGTTGGAGAATCAAAAGAACTCTTCTGTACCCCTGGCAGAGCATTTGCAGATTAAAGAAGCATTTGAGAAAGAAGTTGGAATCATAAAAGCTAGCTTGAGAGAAAAGGAAGAAGAAAGCCAAAACAAAATGGAAGAAGTCTCCAAACTTCAGTCTGAGGTTCAGAATACTAAACAAGCATTAAAAAAATTAGAGACTAGAGAAGTAGTTGATTTGTCTAAATATAAAGCAACAAAAAGTGATTTGGAGACACAGATTTCCAGCTTAAATGAAAAATTGGCCAATCTGAATAGAAAGTATGAGGAAGTATGTGAGGAAGTTTTACATGCCAAGAAGAAGGAAATATCTGCAAAAGATGAGAAGGAATTACTGCATTTCAGCATTGAGCAAGAAATCAAGGATCAGAAGGAACGATGTGATAAGTCCTTAACAACAATCACAGAGTTGCAAAGAAGAATACAAGAATCTGCTAAACAAATAGAAGCAAAAGATAATAAGGTAGGTACAAAGTAGTCTGCATGACTATATGTTGGAAACCCAGAGCAGCACTCTTTACCACAGAATCTCACAGGAAAGTAGACACAGGTAGTAACAAAGTGACCATTAGACACACCCTTTCCAGTTTGGCAACTTGTGTGCAAAAATTCCGAATTGAAAAAAAGTGAAGTAATGCAAACAAAAATCAAAAGCATTTTTCCTTCTGTTTGTTTAGCTGTTCTAGCCAAGAATGAGGAATGATGGGGAGACTTAAGGCTCACTTGTCTCACAGTTGAAGAGTCAAAAGCCAGTGGGTTTGTGGCATGTGAAAGGTGGGGAAGAGGGTGGTGGGGAAGCTCTCATTCTGGGCTGCAAGAAACCAAGAACACTGGGGAGCATCCAGAGTTGATCTTGGCACTCACCCATAGTAGTAAACTGAGCCCTCCAATTCATTTTATGTTCTGTTGCTCATGTCTTTCTACAGACTAGTTCCCTCACCCAGAATGTCCTTTCCCTCCTTTCTACTGAGTTGAATCCTATACATTCATTAACATGTTATCCTCCTTCCTAAAGCCCTCACTGTCCAATCTAGTCTATGGTAAACAGTTCCTCCTCTAAGATACATGTTTTTTTGTGGCTTTGCCATCCCTTTAAAACATGTATATTACCTTGTTAGAATTACGTAGTTGATCTGCCCAGTTTTTATGAGCAGGGTTTATAACTTAACTTTCCATCTTATTTTTAATTCTCATGGTACAATTTACAGACAGGTACTCAACAATATTTTTGACACTGGTATTTATAAAGTTTTTACTATGGAGATGACATATAAAGACTGACTGCAGTTTTATCCATTCAACATGTAATGATTAAATGCCTTCTACATATCATGTGCTGGGGATACAGCGGAGTAAACACAGACACAGACTGCCCTCCCCATTGGAAAGTATTTGTACATACTGTCCTCTGGCACACCATCTCTGTGATTGAGAATTTAAATGCTCTAAGCTTGTTCAGAAGGTAGCTATGAATATATATAGTAATATATATTACTATATAAATATACTTATAAATTTAAATATATTATTATACTTAAGTATAAGTAAATATACTTATAAATTATAAGAGCTAATTATTAATATCTACTTGTTGCCATTTATTGAGCATGTGCATATAATTGCATTTGATTTTCTTTGTTTTTTTGTCTATTATTATTTTTCAATAAAAAATGTTGCAGGGGAGGAGATGGAGTCTTGCTATATTGCCCAGGCTGGTCTTGAATTCCTGAGTTTAAACAATCTTCCTGCCTTAGCGTCCCAAAGTGTTAGGATTATAGGTGTGAGCCACTGTGCCCAACCTGATTTTTTTAACTCTGAAAGATTGTCCACCTTTCATCAATGTGGCATCTAAGGCTCAGCAAAGTAAAGGAAATTAATCAAGCTCATACAAGTCGACTCTGTCTGACTTTAAAGCAGGGGGGAAAATGCTATGTTTCTAGGCACTTCCTATTCCTATAAACAGCCTCCTTGTTTTTTTTTTTTCTTCTCGACAACAAAGTAGTCTTAAATAATACAACTCTTGAAAGGAAAAAGGGACATATGTTAGACTTACATGGGCCACACCCTTTTACTTTTCACACTTTGTTGCTGGGAATCCCCCTTCCCTTCCTGTGTTCCATATGTTACCTGGAAGATAGTTCATGTGCCTTCATAGATACTTATAATCTAAAAGTAAGAAGACTATGTTTATACTCACATCTTAGGATAAATGTAATATTTATTGTAATCTGGTATTGCTTTTGTAAAGAATTTCTGGAGAGGGATTTAATTATAAATTACATATTATATGCACCGTTGATAACAATCTTGGCAATACTCATACCTCAATTTTCTGGTGTATAAAGATAAAGCTTGTGTCTCCAAAAAGGAATGATTTATGTACAAAGATGTTCATTGTACATGAATAAGTAAATAATATGTTTCTCCCACAACTTTTTTTTTAAGATAACTGAACTGCTTAATGATGTGGAAAGACTAAAACAAGCACTCAATGGCCTTTCCCAACTCACCTACACAAGTGGGAACCCTACCAAGAGGCAGAGCCAGCTGATTGACACTCTGCAGCACCAAGTGAAATCTCTGGAGCAACAGCTGGCTGTGAGTAACCAGGCACACGGGGCTTTGCGTGAATATGTGCTGGTTCCCTGTAGTTGGTTTGTAAGGCTAATTTAGAAATTAAAGTGATCTGTAGCTGTGTTTGGATCCAAGAATGTAATTGTTTTTATATACGAGAAGTTACCTATACTGGTGGTGTAATAATACTTATTTCATGCCTACTATACAGCAGGCACCATATTAAACATTTTACATACTTTATCTATAAACTTTATCTTCATCACAATCTCACAAAGCAGGTTTATTCCCTCCATTTAATTCTTAAGGAAACAAAGAATAAAATATTTGATGCCTGGGGTCATTCAGCTGGGGTATAAATGTGGAACTGGCTGACTCCAAATCCAGCATCTTTCTCATTGCAGTGTACTCTCTAAAATATTGGTCCACTAAACTAAAGGAGGTTTTAAAATAATCTTTTATCTTTGTGAATAAAGAGGCATTCCTATGGTTTTATACCTTACATAGAAGAATAAATGCCTGGATTTAGAAGCTAAAGTTGGAAGGTCTGGTCTCAGTCCTGCCACTTACAAGGAAGTGGCAAGGAACATTCCTTTTAACTCTTGGTTTTCTCATCCACAAAACAATAATAACTGATTACTTGTTTGTTTACATTTTTTTTTAAAGATGGAGTCTTGCTATGTTGCTTAGGCTCGTCTCCAATGGGGTCTTGCTATAGGCTGATCTCCTGGGCTCAAGTGATCCTGCTGCCTCAGTTTCCTGAGTATCTGGGACTATGCTTTTAATTATGCACTAATACACACAAAATGCTAAGTAAAATGGCCCAATCACATGTAAATTGTTGTTGATGTTTCCCTATTTCGTAGAATTGTTTATTTTTTAAGAGAAGAAAGGTTTTTTGTAGTGTTTATTTTTTAACACTGTAGGCCTATAGATTAAGGATGGTAAATTGTGAATTTGGATCTTATCCAAAGAGTATAGTGTCCCTTTAGTAATTAGAAATATTTGTTTATTGTTTATTATCTTCATGACACTGTGCTAAGCAGGGATAAAGAAAGTATGCCATTCCTGTCCCCAAGGAATTCTGGGTAGTTAGGGAGGCAAAATACAGATTCGTAAAATGACAAGATGAGAGATGTCAAATATAGAATTGAGAATGCAGATTCTAAGTGATGGGGAGTTTCCAGGAAGGAAAGCTTAGTGGTGTGGTGGAAGCTAGTTTTAAAGAAGGGAGTACCTGGCTTCAACTTGTAAAGTAGATGCTATTTTGGTGGGTGAAAGGAAAGTAGAGGCTCTTCCATCCAAAGAAAATAGTGTAAAAAAAGCATGGAGATGGAATACAAGTGACATGGCCAGTGGGCAGTAAAAGGCCTGCCTGTAGAGTAGTCCCCCTCTTCTCCACTGAGGGTATGTTCCAAGACCCCCAGTGGATACCTGAAATCATGGATAGGGCCTGCTGAACCCTGTATATGCTATAAAGCGTGGAGACAGAATACAAGTGGCATGGCCAGAGGGCACTGAAAGGCCTGCCTGTAGAGTAGTCCCCCTCTTACCAACTGAGGCTGTGTTCCAAGACCCCCAGTGGATGCCTGAAACCATGGATAGGACCTGCTGAACCCTATCTAAGCTATGTTTTCCCCCCATATATAAATACCTGTGATAAAGTTTAATTTATAAATTGGGCACAGTAAGAGATTAATAACAATAGCATAATAAAGTAGAACAATTATAACAATATGCTGTAATAAAAGTTATGTGAATGTGGTCTCTATATCTCACAATATCTTATTGTACTATACCATGGGCAACTGAAATAGAGAAAGTGAAACCGCTGATCGCAAAACTGCCAATAAGAGGGGACTGCTGTATTTGAGAGCCAATGTTTGAAGCCAAACTGTGGAAGTCATTGAGAACCAAACTGATGAATTTGGATTCTCTCATGTATGTAAAGAAGTGTCACTCAAGGTTTTTGAGCCAAAAGTGATGTGAGGAAAGAGGTACCTTAGTCTCAGAGGCATGATAGGGAATACGGTGTGGAGATAGTAAGACAGGATAGGAAGCATTTGCAATAATCCAAACATGTGATAAGTGTCTGCAGAAGGTCATGGCACTAGATGTGAACTAAAGCAATAATTTCATGTTACTTAGGGAAAGTAGCATTACTGTCATTAGCCACACATTCATTAGAGAAGTTTCTATTGTTATGTTTTGGAATTCTGCATCTGGTAGGTCCAAGGTAGTTTGTTGTTAGAAATAGCAGGAGCACTTTAATAATAATAATAGTTTTGTAGCATGAAGCCTGAGCATTGTCCAAAGTTTGGAAATGTCAATGCTGATATTCACATCTGCCCATCTTTCCATATTTCTAGGATGCTGACAGACAGCATCAAGAAGTAATTGCAATTTATCGAACACACCTTCTTAGTGCTGCACAGGTAAAGAACTACTTCTCCTTTGGAAAGAATATTGCTTTAGAGATAATAATTTTTTTATTTTCAAATAAATTTATGTGAAAGTAATTGATGTTTAAAGTAGCTGCACCCCATAGGCTTATTTAAAAATAATTATGTTTCTTTTAATCACGGTTTGTGGATCTCCCAGAAAAATTTACAAAGCTATATGGCAACACAACATCTTAAATTTAGTGTTGTCTCCATCTGCTTGTCACTCAGTTTATAGACAGTTTGGTAACATGTGATGGTAGCACACGTTAATGGTGTTGCTAGCTGGAGACAGTGCCTTGACATCCACACGTGGCTGTCATCTAAGAGGAGAGTGGGAATGGCTTTGAATACTAGAAAAGTACAAAAGTAACAAGCAGGGTGTAATGTGTATAGGACTGTAGTAATTAAAGACAAAATGATTTGTTAAGAGAGAATTGGTGATAATTATTTACCAGGCCTTAACTTGGCTTAGTGAAGCCAAGGAATAATTAAGGAATAATATTATGAATTTCCTTTTTTTAGGGGTGTACTGAGAAAGTTATTGTTAAAAAAAATACTAAGAAATGATTAACATATAAAGGATACTATACTTAATTTCCTGTAGAAACACCATGAGCAGCATCCCCAAAATTCTCAGCATAGATTTTTTTCAGGAAGAAAATGTACTAAAAGAAACAAATTTTAGAATGACAGAGATCATGGGAATTATTTGAATTTGAAGTATGTTAGGCCACACTGTAAAAACAAGGCAAAAAAAAAAAGAAGGGAAAGATAAAAAAAAAAATCAATTTTAAACAGAGAACTAGATAAAATAATGAAAGATACTTTATGATATCAAGTTCTTAAAATCAATAGACCTGCCATTTCTATAGGAGATGGAGGGGAAACCAATGAAAAAGAATGAATGATATGATAGAACAAGGTATCTTAGCTACTCTTTTGAGCAAATCAGAGATAAACTAGAATTTTAAAGTTTATTGCAATTATTAGAGAAGATTATTGAGGGACAGGGAATAGGAAGTTCAAGTGGGGAAATAGTAGAAAATCTGTGTTAGAGAGGCTGAGAAACTCACTAGTATTGGCCGTGAGAGGAAGAGCTTGCTCTTAATGAAAAATACAGCAAACTAACAAGCCTTTCCACTTTGTATAATATGCACTTCCAGAATTTGAAATTATTTTCTGCTGTGTCCTAATGAAACATAACAAAAGCAATTGGCATCAGAAATAGTCTTGCCTTCTGGCATCATAAAGTTAACTAAGAAATTCAGTTCAGTCAACTATGGCTAATGTTTGAAATGTAAACATCCTGCTGTTATAGAAACAGATTTTGAAAGCAAAACTTTTCATATTAATAGGAAGTGTTGTGCTGAAACCTATTCAGGTACTCCAGGAAAAAAAACGTACATGTGTGTTGGGAGGGGATGCGGTATTGTAATAGGCCCACCATATTGAGCTGCATTTAATCAACTCATGCCATCATTTGAAGTTTAAAGTATGTTTTAAAAATATAAATGGTGAACATGCATGTAAAAAAGATAACTTTGTTTCATCAGTAATGGGGGAGATGCAAATGAATAAGAACATACTGGAACTGGAAATATTACACAATATTATAGTCTATCGTGTTAGCCAGAGTGTATTGGAAATGGGCATTTTTACTCCATTGATGGTAGTACAGATTGTTATAATCTCTATAGAGGGAAATTTTGTAGTACTTAACAGAATTAAAAATTGAGACTGCTTTTTGACCCAGCAATTTCTTCTCTAGTAATCTTTCCATTAAGATTGGAAATACCTTAAATGTCCATCATTAGGGGAATGGGTAAAGAAATGTAATATATCCATGCAGTGGATATTATACAATAACTTAAAATAATTGGGTAGCTCAAGGGAAAGATTTTTATGACACTACATAAAAAAGCAAGTTATAAAATAATATATATGAACCTATTTATGTAAAAACATAAATATGGGTTTTTAAAATCAATTACTTAAATTTTAAATTTTTTTAGGAGATAGAGTCTTGCTCTGTCATCCAGGCTGGAGTGCAGTGGCACAGTCATAACTCATACAGCCTCAACTCCTGGGCTCAAGTGATCATCCTCCTTCAACCTCCCAAGTAGCTGGGACTACAGGCGCATGCCACCACACCCAGCTAAATTTTTTTTTTTTTTTAGGTTTTTGAGATGGAGTCTCACTGTATTGTCTAGGCTGGTCTTAAACTCCTGGCCTCAAGTGATCCTCGCACCTTGGCCTCCCAAAGTGCTGAGATTGCAGGTGTGAGCCACCGTGTTCGGCCATCAGTTAGTTTTCTAATTAAAAAAAAAAAAAAAAAATCCTCAGCAGCAACAACAGATTTCCTTGTAGTTTACTTTGCTCTATCATTCAAGGCTGTTATTAAAAAAGAGAAAGAGGGAGATTTATCCATATGTTTTATGATAATGGATGTTAGAGCAACTGGTGTGCACTAGTCTTTTTTTTTAAGATGGGATCTCACCCTGTCACTCAGGCTGGAGTGCAGTGCCATGATCTCGGTTCACTGCAACCTCCGCCTCCCAGGTTCAAGCGATTCTCCTGTCTCAGCCTCCCGAATAGCTGGGATTACAGATGTGTGCCACCACAACTGGCTTATTTTTGTATTTTTACTAGAGACGGAATTTCGCCGTGTTGGCCAGGCTGGTCTCAAACTCCTGACCTCAAATGATCCACCCATCTCGGCCTCCCACAGTGCTGGGATTGCAGGCATGAGCCACCACACCCAGCCGTGCACTCCTTATTAATTGACTTTATTTTCATGATAGGGCTGTACCCCCTTTTCCTTTAGATATCACAATGGTGAGGATTTAGCATTTGATGAGTCAATGACTAGTTATGCTTTGTAAAAGCTTTGTCTTTAGAATTCTTATGTAAACAAAGATTACATAAAATAATGCTCCTCTTTCTTCTTTCTCCGAAGGGTCACATGGATGAAGATGTTCAGGAGGCTCTGCTCCAGATCATACAAATGCGGCAGGGGCTTGTGTGCTAGCAGTTAGCACTGACGGCCAGTATCTGTTTTATCTTGCTGGTGCTGAACATTCTTTGTGTCTTTCTGGGCCTTACTGTGCTGGTATAATTAAAATAAAATATATTTTGTTCCATTGGTAGGTTTTTTTAAAAAATTAGATGAATATATTAGTCTTTTTCAATATCAGTTTGAATCTTATTTTCTGTATGTGTTAATTTTACAAATAGGCAAACAACATAACACTTCGCCCTGGATTGACTACATATTTTTAAACCTTCGAGTCCCTAATAAAACATGAGCCATCTGAGTGAGTCCATACGAAGTGAGGTTAGGCTGAAATAATTTCTTAAAGATGTCTTTCAGAGAAATTAATTTGGTTGGTGGCCACTTTTAGGTGGATCAAAAAACCTTTCAGATCCTCAGAACCTTGAGACATACAGTTGCGAGGAATGTGTTATAACTTGGCTGGCCAAGTTACATATTACAGTATCTTTATTGAGGTAACTTCATTAGTGTCTTTGGCCTTTTTTGTAGTTATAGGTGTTTTTTCTTTTTACACTAATAACTTTTATGCCTTTTAAAATAAATTAATTTTCATAAATGGTTTGTGGTGCTAAATTACAGTTAGATTAAGAACAGGCAGGGGTGGAATATATCAGGAATTTATAATAAAATTACCTCAATCTCTACAACAGTATCTTAATTTTTACTTGTGGTGACTATTCTTGCCACAGTATTAGTGAATAGTGATAAATGATATACTAGATTTTTCAAAGTGTCAAAACCTTTAGACTTTTTTTTAGCAATTAGTTTGACATTTGCTACTATAGTAACCAAGCACTCATTATATATGCATCCTCCAAATGTTTCATGCTTATTTATAGGAAAGTTATACTAATGAGATTAATAATGTGAAATACAGTTTTCCTGCAAAATTAGCATTAGAGAACTGATTTTAGATAACAGATTTTCGAAGTTTTAGAGACAAGTGCAGTAATACAGTAAACGGAAAGAGTATATAGATAGCAATAAAATAACATAAGTGGACATGTTTATAGTAAATATTCTGAAGTAACCAACCATTTTTATTTACTGCGTCTCATTAGGGAAAGTTTATATGCCTTGTTATTTTTTATTAACATTTTATTTACCATTCGGAGTGAAAATTACTAATTTGAGTATTAACAAATAACTGAATAAATGGATCATTGCAGTTAGGTTTTCTCAAATTGCAAAATTTGCCTTAGCAATAATCTTTGAACATCCTGAACCAGATTTTGTAATCCTATTTTTTTTAATAGGGTAAAAGTACCATCAAAATGACTTCTCATACCAAAGAATAAGTCATCATATTTTTTTAGTGTTGAAACACCATTGAAAGTCAGAATGGGATTTATTTTTAATTCTTTATATGGTTTACATAAGCAATATCTGTTTCTTTAATTATTATGTTTAATGTTGTCCTTCAGCATGAGTTCTGTTTCACAAGTTTTGGGCCACCTATTTCAATAAAAAAAAAAATTTAAAAAGTTGCCAGGGGTAGTGGCTTATGCCTGTAGAATCCTTTGGGAGGCCAAGGCAGGTAGATCACCTGAGGTCAGGAGTTCAGACCACCTGACCAATATGGTGAAACCCCGTCTCTATTAAAACTACAAAAATTAACTCGGCATGGTGGCGGACGCCTGTATTCCCAGGTACTTGGGAGGCTGAGACGGGAGAATCGCTTGAACGCGGGAGGCGGAGGTTGCGGTGAGCCAAGATCACGCCACTGCACTCCAGCTTGAGCAACAGCGAGACTCCATCTCAAAATAAAATAAATAAAATAAAAGCTCTACAATAGAGCAAAGTTTTAAATTGAATATTTATGTTAAGTGTTTTATTTTCCACATTAGAGATGGGAAGGGAACATTATGTGTATTTTATTTTGTTTTCAACCATTAATAAAGTTTTCTCTAGAATATTGTTTTGAACATCCTTGTAAAAAGATTTGCAAGTTAAACTAGTTTATTTACTGTCTGTGAGGGCATTGGGAGTGGGAAACGATGGGCTCCAGAGTACAAATGAGAATACCCATTTTCCTTCAGCGCTCTGAAGTAAAATATCAAGTACCTCCTTCAACTAATCTTGTCTCATTCACTCACCTTTTGATATTGAAAGTAGAAATTGCATTTACAACACTGAAAACTAAAGCTTTTTAATTAGTAAACAAGTGGAACATAGGTAATGGACAATGCTGGCCACTGCCATTCCGTGTTCAGAAAGACTATGAGACCTGAACATTTGGCCAAGAGGAAAGAAGAGCGATGTTGTCTAAGATGTCATGAGTGCTCTCTCAGAGAATCACTCAATTCCTATTGGAGTGCAATCCTTACTTGAAAGCTTTATTACTCTTGTTCTGTGTAGATTTTTTTTTTTGTCACTTCCCCATCAGAAAAGCATATTCTTTTTGATAGAGGGTCAGTGTTATAAATAATTGTCTATTGAAATAAAATCAAATATTCATGCATTGAACATCTTAAATTTTAATATTATGGTGACTATAATCACTTAACTGTATCAGCAGTGTTCCAGAATTCCAGATGAATTTAGCTCTGTCTTTTTTATGGTTTTTTAGTTGAACCTTTTCTCTTGACCCCAACCAAATTTTATAGTTTACAATTTTCTACTCTTCTATAAATGCATTGGCTCATTGCTGCTTTAAAAATCTTGCAGCTTCAGAACATGAGCATTTTTTTTCTCCAGTGTTACCAGCTTTCCTCTGACTAGCACCTAAAAACTGTTCTCATACATGTGCTTGTTACCCTACCTGAATGTTCATGTCTTTGACCGACTTGTTTCAAAGTAAAAAAGGGAAGAGTTTCAAGTTAATTTTTGGTGTTCATGGTGACTAGATACGTCAGTGCCTGCTTGCAGGAGTGCCGGACCTTAGCAGTGGTTACAAGCTTCTTTTGACATCTGCTTCACCATGATAGAAGACAGTTACTTCTTATTGCCTCTGTTTTCCTCATCACTGGATTCTGCAACCTTGTGATCTTTTCTCTTCTTGTTGGTTCTGTGCACCAAAGTAATGGTAGCACCTCTGGCACCAAAATACGGGTTGAAAGAGAATGCCTGTGATGAACGTGGAAGATGTGGCTGACCTAGATCTTACCCCTGGCCCATAAGTTTTATGAATAAGTTCAGAGGGAGGATAAAAAGCACTAGATGAGTAAAGGCAGAATTTGCACCATAAAATAGATTGTGCACAAAATACAAAATGAAAATTAGTATAGACATTTCAACTGTCATTTCATTCAGTGTTGTTCCCAGCTAAACTGGAAACTGAACCTGAGACTGTTGCTGGAAATTCAGTTCTTCCCCATGTTTTGGTCTTAGCTATTTGAAACAGGACTATTTGGACCAGCCTCTCCAGGTAAATATTAACCTGCTTCTTAGCATAGTTTCTGATTATTAATATATTGACCTTTGGGCTCAAGTGAGTAGTGAATGTACAGATTTTTTTTTTTTTTTTAAAGATCAAGCTATATCAGCAGTGGCATTCCAACAGACTCCCTGGGCAGTGAGGGTGCTTGTGTTCAGCATAATTGGGCATGTGACATCACTTATATATTAGAGGCATTTTCATTATTTATGCCTGCATGAACAAACATCGGTGATGAATGAATTCAACCAAAAAGAGAAGGTTACAAAAATGTCATATGTAAATGAAAAAGAGCAAGACTTGTGAGGGTTGCTTCTCCAGTTCATATATATATATAATTCAGTCTAATTTATATGTATATATATTCCATTCAGTTAAAATAATGGAAGAGACATCAATAAAAACAATGCCCGTTATAATTGATATTTGGCATCAAATTATACTTAGTACGCCTGATTTTTTTTTTCCACTCTTGTTGCATAGGCTAAAGTGGTTCAGGCTCATCTCACTGCAATTTCCGCCTCCAGGGTTCAAGTGATTTCCCTGCCTCAGCCTCCCAAGTAGCTGGGATTACAGGTATGCACCACCATGCCTGGCTAATTTTGTATTTTTAGTAGGGATGGGGATTTCAGTATGTTGGTCAGGCTGGTCTCGAACTCCTGACCTCAGGTGATCCACCCACCTCAGCCTCCCAAAGTGCTGGGATTACAGGCATGAGTCACCACGCCTGGCCTGACTTTTATATTTTAAGCAAGTTTTCAGTTTTTTTCAAGATAGCAGTCATGGGAATATTCTGAATTCTGGAAAGAGTTTAGAGAGGTTATTGCCTTCTTAATAATTTAGAGCGTCTATTGCTCTGCCAAGTCAGAAGATTAACATTTAATAGAAAAAAAATTATATATCTATAATTCAGTCACAGCTATTAGATCAGATGGATTTTACATTAAGTGAAAAAGATGTTGAGCATTTAAGGACCATTAAACTACAGGACTCTTTTATTGGGTTTTAAGGCCCCCAAGCCAGGGTCCTGCTGCGAAGAGTATTTATTTTACATATACAGAACCCATTAAGGATGGGAAAGGGGCACACATTTTAAAAGAAAATAGGCCATGAAAAAGTGTGATTTTCTACATTGTGAACAGCTACCAAACAGATTCAGTCTTATAATAATTAGTTTTATGCATCATTAAGTAGCTTGCTTACCGGCTAGAAGAATATGGTGAAGCCCATTTTAAAAGTGGTACCTGCAGGAAATCCAAGTAGCTACATGTCCTTTGTTGATATTTCACTTAGAGAAACTGCGTTTCTAGTAGTTTCCAGGATTCTTAAGGTTGCTATGTATTGTCAGGAATTTAAGTTTGGAAATGCCTTCTTCAGTGGTCCTTAAGGACCATGAAAACAAAGACCCAGAGAGGAGTTCTAGTAAGTGTTTACTTTTTCTAGCAATGCTCAAATTATCAATGAGAGAGTGGAATTTGACCCTTGAGAAGAATCACTTGCCTATTGGAAGAAAGTCTGCACCATTCTCTTTATTAAGTGCTTATCACAATCCCATTGTTGGAATTAATACCTTAATGTAAGTTTTTCTTACTATTTACACCATGCCTCCTGCCCCATTCCTACTTCCAAAAATGGAAGAGTTTTAGGAGTTTAAAAGCAAATAGACTCAGGGAGGATGTGAGAATGGAGTTAATATAATTTGTAACTTTTTCCCCCCTACAATGTCCAAACAAATTTGGTGATTTTCTTTCTTGCTATTCTAGGCTTTTTTAAATTGCCTCTGACTAAAGTGGCACCTTATGGGCTGCTTCAGAAATTTTCTTCGGGATTTAAAAATGAAGCCGATTCATATTCAGAGTCTTCCTGCTGAAAATCTGTTAAGCCAAAATAAAAATGACTGCTACTTAAATTTTTTTTCCCTCTTTGTTGTTGCTGCAAACATTGTCTCACTTACAGGAGTTGCAGGATCTCATTTATGCAGTTAAAACTCACTCTGCTTTGTACAAATGGAGAGAGATGAACCATCCCAGGACTAGCAATACAAGTCCTAAGGATTAAAGTGCATCTGCCTCAATCAAATACATGCGAGCTGCACTCCTGAGTGTGGAGGGTTTTTTTTTTTTTTTTTAAGTGAATTGTTCCAGTTGGCCTTAATCCCTTAGCAATATAACTCCTTTAAAACCATCTTTATTCATTCACACCAATTGACACTTAAAATCCCCCAGCCACTGTTCATCTAAGTCTAAATATAGCTGTTAGAGTCAAATGTGTTTAAGAGGATTTGCAATCTGATTATCCAAAATACTATTTATTGTCAATGTTTTTGGTGTGCCATGGCCAATCTTATTATTATAATGTACATAGCCATTTAACGGCAGCAGAGCCTAAAATATATCACAGCAACTGGGATAACCTGAAGGAGGGCTTTTCTCCAGCTCCGTGCTGTCATTCTGGCACAGCTTGTTGTGTGGTTACGAACATCAGAAAGAATTCCTTAATAAGCTCTTGCTCTCCTTCCAGACCCTTTTGGGCAAGCCCTCCATGTTCTCTAAGTAGAGAGCAGTTACCAGGACAACAGAGAATTTGAGGAAGATTTAATTGTGATTTGATGTCTAACCAGAATAAAGAGCTAGTGCCTTGAATTTATATTCTAGGTTTCCAAGCAAATGTCAATATGCATATTTATTATTTTTGCCCTTCCTCATTATAAAAAGGATTTTAAGATGGCTCACATTTTTTTTTGTTAATATGGGAGAGGAGAATGGGGATGATAAATACTAAAAGGATAGGAAAAACAAGCAACAACTTGTTGTGCAGGAAACATGCCAGTTAACAATATAATATCCTGCTTTTCTGGGGCTGACCTCAGTTTGACTCTGAACTTCCTAGTGGCCAATGTAGTGATGAAAACATCACATATGTGAGACATGGTGTCAGACAGAGCACAGGTATTCCTGGTTCTGAAACTGGCCTGGTGTTCCCTGTGGGTCCAGCACATCAGTTGGTATACATCTCAAGCTGGAGTGCGCAGTGCCTCAGGGCACATGCCCTGGGATAAAAATGGCACATCTTCCTAAAGTGTTTCCATCGGACTTAATGGTAAGAAAGCTATTTTTAGTAACATTTTTATTTTGGAGTAATTTGTAGTCCATGAGATGACTGAACCAGGGTAATAGCAGTCCATATTTTGGGTCCGTAAGGAAAAATCTGTTTTTGTTGTTCTTTTTCTTGCCTTATTCTTGGGCCACAGATGTTTCAAACAAATTTCTTAAGTAGATACCTGTGTCTGGTTCTTTTTGGTTGGTTCGTTGGTTTTTTGCCTGCCTTTTACTTATTTTTCATTATCTGTGTCACTCCCTTCTGGCCTCCTATGCACATGACAGACATTCTTTGCCTGGCCAAACTTTAGTCAGGCTATTCAGCCTTCTTCTAGGCCCATCTGTGCACTTCCTTGTACAACCCAGTTTTAGCAAAGAACCCCACCAGGTCGGTTTAGCAAGAGCCCTCACCCTTGATAGCTGGTCACTCTTGACATCTGATCCGGTGCCTCATACTCCACCTTCCACAGGTGATGTCTCATCACCCAGATCTGTCTTCAGCAAGAATCCTGTGGGGTAGTTTAGCCTTACTCCTGATGTTGTTGTCTTGTAGAAATTTCCCATCCAGTGACCACCACTCCAACCCTGCTTCTTGGCTATAAATTTCCACTTACCCTTGCTGTATTCAGAGTCAATCCCAGTCTCTCTGCCCTTTTGCAAACTCTGTTGCAGTGGTCCCTATCCTAACACGATGGTCCTGAATAACACCTTCCTTACTGTGCTTTCACAAGTGTCACTGAATAATTTTTTCGTTAACATGCTCACCATACCGTAAGTCCCCCATTTTTGCATCCTCTTACCTAGGCCCTAAGTGCATGTGCTCCTGTTTTCTTTCCTCTCCCTCACTTCATTCAAAGATAGGAATTGGTATAGCTTTGAGGCAGGAATTAAAAAGCCGTGTGACTAAATTAATTCATACTGGCCGTAAATTATTGATAACAACCATTGTAAACTAATTTTTGAAAAGCATGTTTAAGCCGCTAATAATGTATTAGTTGGCAGAGAATCTTATGAAAAACAATAAAATGAAGGGAAATGATTCATATTTTAGGGGGAGAGGAAGATGATTTTCAAGAAGTAGAGGCATCATCTCTGCCTGTATTATGCCCAACCCCTTCACAATTCTCCCTGAACTGTTACTGCTTTCCTTAGAGTGTTCCATTTCTCTGTATTTTTATAAATATCTTTTTAAAAAGTGTAGTGTGTAGTGGACATTTACTGTTCTCTTGACCACCCAGCATACAAACCACCTTTCTAGCTCTCGGGAATTCTCTGCCTTATGAGTCATGATAAGATGTGGAGACATCTGCTCACTATAGAGGCTGAAAATGCCAAACAATTGCTTTTCCTTGACAGAGGTGGTGTTGCGGTGCAGGCACATGACCCAGGCCAGCACATTCTGCCAAATGTGCCCTCAGCTTTGACTAGGGGACTAAGTAACAGTAAGAGGCAGGGGTGATATTCGTCTTTCTGGCAGCAAGGACAGTTGGGGTTACTGCACAATCAGGTTCCTGGTGCAGAGATGGAGGTGGCCAAAAGATGAGCATCTCATGCTTGGTGGAACAGCTGTTTTCTCACCAGACAGGCTTTGGAGTATAATTTGGAAGCTTGTTTCTGCCTGCTCAGGCCTAAGCCGCGTTTTTTACCTTCCCTATAGATAGCCAGTACATTTTAAATAAATCCCTGTCTGCTTAAAATAGCCAGATTGATTTCTATTGCTTACAGTTAAGAACCTGGGCTGATAATTTTTTCTCCTTATTTCCAAAATGTAGTCAATTTAGAAAATTTCAGAAAATATAGATAGGAAAAAGGCAAAAATAATTCACTGCAAGCCTACAGATAAATCACTCTTAGTGCTTTGATGTATCTTTTCCAATACGTTGTATGCATCTATTCCAAGGAAGACTGTTCTGAGGAAGAATAATGGGGCATTGACTAGGCACGGTGGCTCACACCTGTAATCCCAGCACTTTGGGAGGCCGAGGTGGGTGGATCACCTGAGGTCAGGAGTTCAAGACCAGCCTGGCCAACATGGTGAAACCCCATCTCTACTAAAAATACAAAAATTAGCCAGGTATGGTGGCACACACCTCAGCTACTTGAGAGGCTGAGGCAGAAGAATCGCTTGAACCTGGGAGGTGGAGGTTGCAGTGAGCTGAGGTTGCACCACTGTGCTTCCAGCCTGGGTGACAGAGTGAGACTCCGTCTCAAAAAACAACAATAATAATAAGGGAGCAGAATTTTGGGGCCACTTCCATCTTTGTCCAGGGAATCCAATAAATAGGCTTCCAATCCTTGTTTTAAGAGTCTGGGCTTAAGAGTGCTTAATTGAATTGGACTATGTGGGCAAGAGGGGAAGAATGATGGCTTTTAACATTTGTAGCTTATTTAAGAATCAGCTATAAAACAATGCTAACTCTTTGTCATATAGATTGCAATTTTTCCCGATTTTTTCACTTGTCATTTAACTGTGTTTCTCTCATTCAGAAATTTTAAATTTGTATACAGTAAAATTTGTCCGTCTTTATGGTTTCCGACATTAGTGTTACACCTTAAACATTCTTTCCCAACATATTTTATCTAGTGCTTATATGATATTGTTTATATTTAAACAAATAATCCATTTGGAGTTTGTTTTAATGCTATCATGTGAGGTATAGATTCAGTTTAATTATTGTCCAAATTGCTATACAGTTTGTTTCAGTTATCTTTTTTTTTAAATTCAGTGCTGTCTGCCTTCTTCACTGATTTGTGATGCCACCTTGAGCACATATCAAATTTCTATATATATCTGGGGCTATTTTTTGACTCTTCATTCTGTTCCATTAGTCTACCTATCTTTTACCTCTATTCCAAAATCTATACTCTCACAAGTTCCAAATATTTCTTCAATTGCTTTTGAGAAAACAAAAGGCAATCTTGGATAAATAGGCAGGAATTTGGGAAGCCTGCCAGTTGGAGATTGCCATGTGGGCAGAGAATAAAATGTCCTGGTTAACACAGAATTCTGTTAAATAAGAAACTGTATTGAAAAAATGTACTTTGCCTTTGGGAATTCACAAGGACTGTCAAGACCTTATAGTATCTCAGGATCATCAACAACATCACAACACTGATTATCATTATGCAATGGATGTGCTGATGTGCTCATGAACAGAGCCCGCACAGGATATTGGATAAAATAGAGTTGACTGTGTTTTTCTTCTTGGATGCCGGGAGGGAAGTGAGTGTCAGAGCTTTTGGAGACAGACGACAGGCCCATCCATTTGTTATATGGATTACCACATCCACACCAAGCTGATGAATGAAATTTGTACATTAGAACTGTTACAGAATGGTAACTAAGACAATGATAACAGTTCGTCAGTAATTGACAGAGCCATCTCCCAGAGGAGCAAACACATTCTTTCTATCCTAGTGGGCTCCAAATGGCTTCCTGGCAGGGGAGCCAAGTGGACCCACTGAAGTAGGATTTCTACAGCACACCACAGAACACCACTGCTTATGCTCAGGTCTTAGAAGAATCATTTGAGAGTCTCCCCTATTGGCAGGATTAGTTGCACTGGAGGAAAGCCAGTGAAAACCCATATATGGACTGATAAATGAGGTAGCCAGCCATTCATACTGTGGTGCTTCCCCCACTGATTCCCAGCAAGGACCTTCTATCCCAGCCAAGCTGGGACAATATCCCAGCATCATTGTCCTCATAGTACTGGGCTCTCCTGCCTCCTTGCTTTGCCCATCTTATTCACACCACTTGAAATAATCTCTTGCTCCATTTATTGCTATTATAATTCACCTAATTCTTCAAGGGACAACCCAAATCCTCCTTCCATTAAGCCTTTCAGAAATTCCCTTGTAAAAAGCTTTTTCTTTCATGCTAAACTCAGTGAAGTTCATGAAACGTTTCTTGAGCACTTGCAATATATCAGAAAGGCACCGTCTTAGTTGTCGGGGAGTATATTCACTTCCTATGGGCACTTCAAACAAATTGCCATAACTTTAGTGGCCTAAAATGAAAGAAATTTAATACCTCGCAGTTCTGGGGGTCCAAAAATCAGAAATCAGTTTCACTGGGTCAAAGTGTCAGCAGGATTGCACTTCCTCTGGAGGCTCTGGGAAAGACCCGTTCCTTGCCTCTCAGCTTCTGGTAGCGTCTGGCATTCCTTGGCTTGTGCATGTGTCACTCCAACTTCTGTCTCTGTGGTCACGTTGCCTCATTGCCTTCTCCTCTCTTGTCTGTAGTCACATCCCACTCTGTCTCCCTCTTATATGAACACGTGGTTGCATTTAGGAGAGTCCACTTGGATAATCCAGGATAATCACTCCATCTCAAGACCCTTAATCACACTTGCAAGAAGTACTTTTTTGCCATACGTGGTGACATTCAGAAGTTCTAGGAATTAAGGCATGGGTAACATCTTTGGGAAGCCATTATTGAATCTGGCACAGAGAATAAAGATACAGTTATCTGTCCTATCATCTGTGAAGTTTTTGACACGTAAGTTACTAAACCAAATTATGTGCTACAGTGAAGTAAGAGTGGTCTTAGAACATTTTCAATCTCTCCAGTGGTGGCTTTCCCAGCCAAGTCTTCTGCTTGAATAAGTGGATATGTTAATAAAATGGTGAATGAAAATGATCCAGAGAAAAAAAGATGAGTGAAAAAATAAATACTTCAAAAATATATTTACCTTCACATACTATAGGAACTCATTTATATGCATTCTCAAAATGACAAAATTATGGCAATGGAGAACCGATTGGTGGGTGCCAGGTGATGTGGTTTGGGTCTGTGTCCCCACCCAAATCTCATCTCAAATTGCAATCCCAATGTGTGGAGGGAGGGAAGTGATTGAATTATGGGGGCAGTTTCTCCATGTTGTTCTCATGATAGTGAGTGAGTGCTCATGAGATCTGATGGTTTTATAAGGCAGTTTCCCTTGCTCTTGCACACTCTCTCTTACCTGTTGCCACATAAGACATGCCTGCTTTTCCTTCCGCCATGATTGTAAGTTTCCTGAGGCTTCCCCAGCCATGCAGAACTGTGAGTCAATTAGTCTTTCCCTTATAAATTACCCAGACCTGGGTATTTCTTTTTAGTGGTGTGAGAATGGACTAATACACGAGGGGTGGAGGGAGTGGGTACGATATGAAGAGATAGCAGGAAGATCTTTGTGGGGATGGAATAGTTGTGTATCTTGATTACAGGGTGGTTCCAGGGTTACAGGAATCTACATATGTGAGAACATGACCTAGAACTACACATACACATATTGTACCAGTGTCAATTTCTTGGTTTTGATTATTGATGTAAAATGTAACCATTTAGTGAAACTGGGTAAAGAGCACAGTGAACTTCTCTGTAGTATCTTGAAAACTTTTGGTGACTATTTCTTTTTTTTTTTTTTTTTTGAGACGGAGTCTCGCTGTCTCCCAGGCTGGAGTGCAGTGGCTGGATTTTGGCTCACTGCAAGCTCCGCCTCCTGGGTTCACGCCATTCTCCTGCCTCAGCCTCCTGAGTAGCTGGGACTATAGGCACCCACCACCACGCCCGGCTAATTTTTTGTGTTTTTAGTAGAGACAGAGTTTCACCATGTTAGCCAGGATGGTCTCAATATCCTGACCTCGTGATCTGCCCACCTCGGCCTCCCAACGTGCTGGGATTACAGGCGTGAGCCACTGTGCCTGGCCAGTAACTATTTCAAAATGAAAAAAAATGGTGAAAGTAATTTACCTTGTTCTTCAGAAAAATAAACAATGACTTACAGAAATACGTGTAAGATGAAAGTAATAATGTTAGGCAATTGAGGGTTAAGATGAAGCTAAGTGTAAAGTTCTCATACCATAACCAAACTTGGTCTACAAAGTCAGATCTGAGCTTCCTAAACCCAAAGAAAAACACGAGTCTGTTGGGGTTTCTGTTTGCCCCTAAGCTACCTCTTTAATCCAGAGGACAGCACCTTTAGGACTTGAGTGAATAAAAAAGCACTTTCTATTGTTTTGTGTTACAATAAAACACTGAATAGTGGCCTATGTCAGTCCTTTGTCTTCTGCATTTGTCTCTGGACATATGCAAGAGCTTGGTGGACTCATTATGTCCTGGCTATGATGATGGTCAGTGGGAAATGCCAGCGCCTGTAGTGGAAAAACTAGCCTGGAAGAATTTCCTAGGTATAAGGCTTGTCAGGATCCATCTAAAATGGAACTGTGTGAAAGAGGAAGTGAATGTGTTGTGGGGAGAAATTAACATTAGATCAAATAAGATATGTCTTCTAGAGATTAGTGGGCTCATTGGAAGTTGACACTTTCTGCAGAAAGTTTCTTCCTCTTACTGGACTGTGTGTGTGTGTAGATTAGATAACCCAGGACATCTTTAATGATGGAGAATTTATAAAGTTTTGTGAAATGTAAAAATGTAAACAAGACTTGAGTTTGGCTCCTAGGTATACTCCTAATTATTGGTATGACCTTGTATAACTAACTTAACCTCAGTACCTAGACCTGAGTGAAAAGAGAGATGCTTTGATTATTACAAAACTGCTTCTTAGCACAAGAATTTTATGAGGTTCTATTCCTGGTGTGACTGTTGAGCTTGTCTTGGCATTTGGACCAATCATGTTCTTGTTTTCTCTGAATTATGAATTTTGAAGTTGCTTTTTCTGACACTAAGTTTGGTTGAGATGTATGTCTACATGCATGTATTGAACTTCTCACACTGCTGTTAGTGTATGATGTGCTTATGTGCATTAACAGAAAGACAGAATACAGGGGGAATCAAGTAGCTATGGATATAAGAGCTCCCCTCCTGCCTCTATGGTAGTGACTGGAGGACGAGCCCTATGAAAGAAGGGGAGGTTAAAGGCAGAGAATTCAAATAGCTCACCAAGGAAGTAGCAGAGTGACATTACAAGCAAACTCATTCAAAAAGAATTCCATAGTTTTTCCAAGTGGCCTTACTTCCTGGGTCATTGGTCCCAAAGTTGAAATGGGACTCTGCTACTTCCCCGTAGAATATATTTGTATAGCATGAACTAAGGGTTTTAATTACAAAAATAGCTCTCTGATTTAAGAAGAAAAGTAATTATTGTAAAAAGGTAACTCAGGAATCACTCAAAAGATGGAAAGACTGTATGCAGGCTATCCAACCAAACCGTCAGAAGGGGCGTGGTGGAGATGCCATTGTTACCACTGAATGCCAGATTCAGGGTGGGTTTGCTATCCGGGCTGTTCCTCGGCCATGTGGCTTATACACTAATTGCAAAGGAGGCTGGAGAAGTGGGTTCTGGGCATTATCAGCACAGCCTCATAAGACTCATAAGGTGGGAATTTCCTAATTTTAGAAATGGGCTCAAGCTTTGGGAAGTCAAAAATGAAAAACAAAATACAAATATCTATGAAAGCCCTTCCCTTTGGTAGCTGATACCATAAACTCTGCTCTAATGCCATAGTAAGTTCCAAAATGCATCAAAGCTTGTAGAAGGAGGGGTTGTATTATTGTGAAATAACTGAGTGAGGCAGCACAGCTAGCTGGACGAGAGTTCTGAGAGTCCTACTGCAGGATTCAATTGTGTCCTGGTCCCGGGTGCCATCTGGTACCATTTGGGGCAGCTGTCAACCCCTAGCTTAAATATCAAGAAAATGATTCTGGATTCTGCAACCAGAATGGATTCCAGAACAGTTGCAGTGCTTCTAAAACTCTCCCACTTGATTGGTTCCCATTTAATTGCCCTGATCTGGGGAGAATACCAGGGATGTAGGAGCATAACCCCCATCTCTCATCTTTCCTAAACAAGGACTGCCTGTGTCTGCTGTTTCCTATTTGGCTTCATCCTTCCTCCATATTTCTCAGTCTTGCTGCAGAGGATAAGAAATTAAGCCTGCCTGCGTTTAAACAGGGGTTGGGCAGAGGGCAATCACTAGTTGTGTTATATTCAAGTTTGCAGTATGAGGTGGTGTGTTATTTAGAAATTTTACCTTATCAACAGTATTTCTTCTTTCTACATTTATACTTCAAAACCAAAATATGACAAAACAAAAATCCCTCCCTCCTACCCATCCTATCATAAAAAACAAATTCATCCATGCCCCTGAAGGGAGGCAAGCCAACATCTCATAAGAACTGTGACCAGCTCTGGCCAGGTGTGGTGGCTCAGCCCTGTAATCCCAGGACTTTGGGAGGCCAAGGCGGGCGGATCACCTGAGTTATAAGTTCAAGAACAGCCTGGCAAACATGGTGAAACCCCATCTCTACTAAACATACAAAAATTAGCTGGGCATGGTGATGCATGCCTGTAATCCCAGCTACTCAGGTGACTGAGACAGGAAAATCGCTTGAACCCAGGAGGCGGAGGTTGCAGTGAGCCTAGATCACGCCATTGCACTCTAGCCGGGGCAATAAGAACGAAACTCCATCTCTGAAAAAAAAAGAGCTTTAAGTCCACATTCAGGGTCTCTGGGACTGTCCAGCCCTCCTCAACTTATGTCACATTCTTTCTCAAAATTCTGTGATCTGATTTACAGACTAAATTGTAAAGTCACCTTCCCAAGAGTGAGGGATAATGAAAGGGAAGACAAAGGAAATTAATTAAAACTCATCAATAGATATATGGAAGGAAGAAGAAATGTGGGTAGCCTTAGTTTTTGCAACTGAACCCAAGGCCAGAATTAGTGTTGGTGATTTTTCTCCTCCTCAATATTTAAGATCCACTTTGTCTTTAGCTAGAATCTAAAGGTGACCCCAACCTTCATTTGTAAGGGATCTAGGTCCTCAATGACTTCTTCTCTATAGAATAGCTTTGTCAGTGGTGTGCTGGATCTGTCTTGTACCAGCTTGTGAGAGTGGATTAGCAAATTTTCAACAATGTTATGAGCATTTGTTAAAAACAGCCATTATTAAAAATTAAATTCTAGGCCAGGTGCAGTGGCTCATGCCTGTAATCCCAGCACATTGGGAAGCCGAGGTGGGTGGATCACGAGGTCAGGAGTTCAAGACCAGCCTGGCCAAGATAGTGAAACTCCGTCTCTACTAAAAATACAAAAAAATTAGCCGGACATGGTGGTGGGTGCCTGTAATCCCAGCTACGTGGGAGGCTGAGGCAGAGAATTGCTTGAACCTGGGAGGTGGAGGTTGCAGTGAGCCGAGATTGTACCACTGTACTCCAGCCCAGGTGACAAGTGAGACTCCATCTCCAAAAAAAATAATAATTATATAAGCCTACAGTTAAATACATTTTATTAAAAGCAAATGTAATAAATACTCCTGCACTCATCACTCTAATTATTTTACTAGCATATATCCTTCCTTTTGAGATGATGTATGTCTTTATATGTATAGTAGAAATACTATATAATGCTGTACTACCGTGCATCTTATCCCAACTGCATGTTCAGTAATGTCATGTTGATAGATTGAAATTGGCTATGGTGGGGATTTTTACATCAAGGAAATTAGCAAACACTACAATTCAGTACCACTGGCTAGAGTTTCCATTCATTTTTACCACTGAACATCAAGGTATTGGGAGAAGTCCCAGGAGACTCCTAGGTTCCATCTTCACCCTTCTCTGTCTGCATAATGTAGTAGTTTTGTTACAACCACAGTACTATGGGGAGCTAAAATGATCATGTTTCTGAAATGGCCATGTTTTTGAAACCATCGTTGTGTCTGTTGTTGGAAGCATTCTTTTTTCAACACTAAAACGTTTAAACCCAAGCAGCCCTGAGTTGTAGGGATAGGAAGCAAAAACATTATGAATGGATCATTAGGTGTGACAGTGACAAGCAACATTTCCACATCCACCCCTTGGTTCTAGGCCCCATGTACTGGCTCCTGGTTCAAGGCATACATTGTACCCTGGAGATCAGCACCGTAACCCCAAAAGCTGTTGTCTCTCCATTGATACTATCACTTGAGTCTGCAATAGGTTAATGCATCCTTCTATAAGGCCAGCTGCCTACGGGTGATTTGGTACGTGGTAAAACTAATGAATGAAGACCATCAACCATTATTTTTTTAAATTTTGCAGAAAAATAGATTTCTTAAGAGCAATGTTGTTTTTGATATGAAGCCTGTGTGAGGTGAGTCCACAGACGGCTGAGCTGCTGCAGAACCATAGGAGTGGAAAGCAAGCCCAAGTGTGTTTCAGGATAGCAAAACACCACCCTCTCCACGAGGTGCTGTGTGATGTCTTAGGTTGCTCAGTGCTACTGGCAAGTAGAGCCCATTAGACCAAGAGCTCAGGAATCAGAACTTTTGTCTTCTCCTTCACCCGGTCATTGCCCTTAGAAGGAACCACCCACCCCATAGTCCTGGAATTCTTCAGGCTTTTCATCTCTTCTCTGACAATGACCCCTCCCCAGTACCTGTATTTGTTTTCTATGTCTGCATAACAAATCACCATAGACTCAGTGGCTTAAAACAACACTTACTTATCCTCTCACAGTTGTGTAGGTCAGGGGTATGGTGCAATGTGACTGAGTCCACTGCTCAGGCTCTCACAACATTGAAACCGAGGAGTCAGCAGGGCTGTGTTTCTTTTTGGAGGCTTTGGGGAATAATCCACTCCCAAATTCATTCAGTTATTGCCAGAATTCAGTTCCTCATGGTCGTAGGACTGGGGTCCCCTTCCTTGACATGTGGCCCTTCCTTCTTCAAGCCAGCAATGACACATCAAATCCTTTCTGGGCATCCAACTTCTCTGGTTTGCCCTGTTCTTCTGCTTTAAGGGCTCATCTGATTATACTGGTCCCACCTAGATAATCCAGGAGAATCTCTCTATTTTATGGTTGGCTGATTAGCAAACTTTATTACACCTGCAGAGTCTCTTTCACCATGCAAGGCAACATATTTATGGACATGATACCACATTGTATTCCCAGTCCCAGAGTTTAAGGTGGGAGATCTTTGGGGGCCATAATCCTGCCTATCACAGTACCCTACAGCGTTGTCTTCAATCAGTACTTCATTCTAAGTATAAAGTGGTGATAATTTAATCTACTGTTTCTCCTCTGCATGCATGGACTGCCGGAATCCCATTGCTTAATACTAGAGTTTCACAGCCTTCACTTCCTCAAACCCTGCCACAATTTCCCCACTTCCCTAAGGATCCGTTGTCTACAACTACTCCTGATTTCAATGTCTGTAACATTGAAGGTTCGTAATTACAAGCAACAGAAACCAATTCTGGCTAATTTAGGGAGAAAAAATAGTTTTTGAAAGATTACATGGGAGCTTACAGATTTGCCAGAAGGGCTGGAGTACTAGGCTCAGGGGCTACTTGAATGACAGGTCTCACTCACAGGCCTGGTTGAGTGAGAAGACTGTGGCTACTGTTTGCACCACTGTGACTGGATGCAGGACTGCTAATGTGGCAGCCCTGAGGCCCAAAACTCCATGGTGATGCAGCCCCTGCTCCTGCTAGAGAGTCTCATGGCCCTTGCTTCTTCATGTCGCCACATCCTTTTTTAAAGTCCAGGACAGGAGTAGCTGATTGGCTGAACCCAGGACACCCAACTGCAAAGAATCCAGGGAAAGCAAGCTTCCCATCTGGTCTTACCATGCAGGAATTTTTAAACCAAGGAAGTGGCTCAGATACGTGGCATCCAACACTCTGAGAAATATCATATATGTTGCATGGACATTATTGGTTTCTGATCCAAATCAAGGCATATGTTCCCATAAGCAAGGGCAATAAGACAACATCTGAAATCATCACTGCCCTGCCTTGGGAAATGACTTTACCATCTATGAAGCTGCTAAGTCAGAAAGCGTGGGAGTCCACCCGAATCCATCCTGCTCTGTATACCCACTTGTAACCATGCTGCAATATTTCTAGATGGAAGCCTTCCCTCCTTCTCCCAAACCACACTGCTCTAGCGAAGGTACCGGGCACTTTTCACATGAATGTCTACACTCTTTCCCCCAAGTTTGCCATCCTGTGTCTAGCCTTGTTTGCTTCAATCCAGTCTCCACTTCACTGTGAAGTGTTACCAGATTGTCTTTTGAAAATGAAAATCTGCTTCCATCATTCTCTTCTTTACATTCCTTCAGCGACTCCCCATGGCCTGAAGATTAAAACCATTTCTTAGCATGGCTGTTCTTATTCTGAACCCCATCTGCCTCTCCACCTTCATGTCTCACCCCCATTCAGCCCCAACCAGTCAAGCTACTGGCTACATTGTATGCTTTCCTCCCCAAGCCCTGTCCCAAGGCCCTCTACTTCCCACACCTTTGCACTTGCTGTTTTCTCTGGCAGACACACCTTCTCACATGTCCGCTGCCTTGATCCAGTAAGACTTTGCTTTCTTGATGCCTCTTCCCAAGGTAAATGGAACCATTCTCTTAGGTATCCCTAAGAGTGTACCACCCTTGCATGCCATTCTCGGCAACAGGCTGGAGGATGGAAACGTGTGTTGAATGTGTGAAAAGTGAGTATCTGCTAGAGTTGCTGGGGCTCATCTGGGCACAGACAGTGCAGGGGCTGCAGCAAAACATCATGGGCCACGTGGAAGTTGGGGCCAGGGCCTTGCCCTCTCTTAGCCCAGGGCTCAGGGAGAATGGCTCACACTGTGCCCCCACCGGTGATTGTCCTAGTTAACGAGACCAAATGCTGCCTCCCTCTGTCAAGTCCCAAGTGCTGGTGAAAGCACTCCTTGGGGGCCTGTTCAGGACCCACCTCAGAGCAACCACACACCTCACTGCAGTCTTCCAAGGTTCACACAGAAGCCAGAGCTCACGTTTCCCATAGACTGTTCAGGTATTCTCTTTCTGTAGTCACTTCTTAAGAAGTGTGGGTCATACATTTATGTGGGAAGCAAGAAAATCTTGGAGCATAATGAATACCATTTTTTCCTGCACATTGCTAGTGGTGGGCAACTCACTGCCAGTCCATTTGATTACAGTCAACCCCTTTTACAAAGCCTTTTCTTAATTTTGACCAGACATCTGCCTTCCTGTGATTTCGCTATTGGTCCTGAGCCTGAACATGGTACACAAAGGTGGCTGTGAGTGGCATGGCATTAACTTTCTTTCTTTCTTTTCTTTCTTTTTTTTTTTTTTTTTTGAGATGAAGTCTTGCTCTGTCACCCAGACTGGAGTGCAGTAGCGCAATCTTGACTCTGTCACCCAGACTGGAGTGCAGTAGCGCAATCTTGACTCTGTCTCCCGGGTTCAAGCAATTCTCCTGCTTCAGCCTCCCAAGCAGCTGGGACTACAGGTGTGCCCAGCTAATTTTTGTATTTTTAGTAGAGACGGGGTTTCACCATGTTGGCCAGGATGGTCTTGATCTCTTGACCTCATGATCCGACCGCCTCCCAAAGTGCTGTGATTACAGGTGTCAGCTACTGCCCAGCCTAACTTTCTTTTTTGACAGCCACATTCCAGTATTGATTCTTCTTTAGCTTATTAACCAATTATGCCTCTAGGTCTCTTTTCAGATGCTAAATCAGGCTTGTCATAATGTCATATGCAGATAGCTGAGAACAAAGCAAGCATGGGACTTTACAAGGAAACATATTGCATGTTTTCACATGGATTTAGGTTTGTCCTTCTTTTCTAATTCATCCGAGCACCATACCGCTTCAGCTAGGGAGCTAGAGATGTTGTGAGTGGGCAGGAGATGGCAGGAGAGAGCCAGGAAGAATCTTATTTGTGGCCTCGAAGGACTGTGAAGATGTGAAACCATAGAAGCTAGCTGGTGGAGAAGGGGAAGCAGGGGGCTAGCGCAGAACTTGTCCTTGAGGTGAGGAACAGAGGGAAGTTACACACAGACCCAGGAGCAAGGGGACCAGAAGAGGAAGGATTGCAGGTTCTGAGAGATGGTGGCTTAAAGGGGGAAGAACTCATGGGCTCATGTGAGAGACACAGCCAATGCACCGGTTGCAGACTTAGGCTCACCAAAGCCAGTCCCCAAATTCAAAACCACTGACATGGCAATGAGAGGGGAATGGGCACATCAGTCATGGAACCTGCATGGGGTGGGGTGTGATGCCTTGAGTACACAGAGTGTTTTCAAAGAGTCTTAAGCACAGAAAAACGTTTTTAATTTGAAACTAAAAGCCAAACTGTTGATCCCAAATATGTAGACAGAATCTGTGGGGTGGGTGTGTGTGTGTGTGTGTGTGTGTGTATCTATGTGTAGGGGTGAATGAATGAATATGCTGAGCATATATTCTGTATTGAGAGATAGATTAATCAAAAAGTTAACCTTGCTTATATTTTCCAGATCTGCCTCAGAGAGCATGTGCTAGTTATATCATTAGACAGTGCAGTAAATGTTATCAGAATTTCCAGTTTCCAAGAATGAGGACACTATAAACAGAGTACAGTGATGGGGCCCCTGCTTAATACTTGTATTTGGAAATCTGAGCTGACTCTGTTTAGGGAAGGTGCCCATAATCCAAGGGGTCTGTGCCTTCTGTTGTCCATGGGCTGGCATGACAGGTGTTTGATAAATGGATATGAAGAAGAAGACATCACTTCTGTGATGGCCGCCTATTGAGTTACCAGGGCTTGGGATAAATTTCTGCACATCACACAGTATGGGTTAAGGATCAGGTTTTATTGGGGGAACCCCCAGAGCTGAGACTCAGAGCAAGTTGTTGGGGTCCTTTTCAGATGATACTTCTTGTGTCCTGCAGACACTGTTCTTGTTCTCACAAAGTTCACAGCATCCTAGGAAAACAGGGAACCAGAAGACTCGTAATCCACTAGATCTCACCCCTCTGGAGCTGCCCAGATTCTGCCACAGCCTATCACTGGAGTCTGCCAAGATGGTTTTGAACACTGTTATCCCAAATTTGCTGTTCTTTCCAGATTTGTGTCACCTGCACAGTTGACAAACATGTTCTCATTGTCTTCATCCCAATAGCCCAAGGAGCCAGCCTCGTAGCAGGCCACCAGGAGGGTCCACAGGGCTGGTGGGTCCTTAGAGCACTCTGTTCCTTCAGCCAGGTATGAATCTGCCCAGAGGTGCAATCAGCTCAGGTCCTGTTTCTTAGCCCCATGGGAATTCAGACCTCTCGTGGGCTTCTCACCTTCCCTGTGTAGCCCCTGGCCTCTGGTCAAGCCTCCCCAATGATCCTGTTGTACACTAATTGCCTCCAGACCTGTAACCTCCCACCCAGTCCTCTTTCTTCACACCCACAGCCTCTCTACCGACTCACAGCTTTTTGTCTCAGCCTGAATAACCATCACTGTCTCCTAACTAGTCTCTTGGCCTCTACTTTCTTCCTCCTCCTACCCCATCTTTCATTCTATAACCAGCATAGTCTTTTAAATAGACCTCTGACTGACATATCATTCAGCAATAAAAAGGAACACACCACTGATTCATGCTACCACATGACGAACCTCGAAAACATCATGCTAAATGAGAGAGGCCGGAGGTCAAAAACCACATATTGTATGATTCCATTTATAGGAAGTGTCAAGAAGTGGTGAATCGATGGAGACAGAAAGCAGCTTCGTGGTTGCCAGGGGCTAGGGGTAGGAATAGGGATTGAGTGCAAATGCACACAGGGACTCTTTGGGGTGACAGAAATGTTCTAAAACTGGATGATGGTGATGGTGGTACAACTCCATGAATTTAGAAAAAATTATTAAATTGTACACAAAACATCTGGCACATGCACAGGGCACGGGAGGGGTGCATGAAGGTGGACAGAGCAGCATTTTAGCGTGCTCTCCAAGGTTCCAACATATTCCACTGTGTTTTGGTGTGAGGTCATCATGGCGGATTTACAAATGAGGTGATTGTTACGCTAATTTTTTGTTGGCGGGAAGTTTTTTTTTTTTTTAAACCAGAGATCATAAATATATTCTTTTTTTTTTTTTTTTTTTTTAGACAGAGCCTCATTCTGTCACCCAGGCTGGAGTGCAGTGGCACGATGTCAGCTCACTGCAACCTCCGCCTCCCAGGTTCATGCGATTTTCCTGCTTCAGCCTCCTGAGTAGCTGGGATTACAGGCACCTGTCACCATGCCCAGCTAAATTTTTTTTTTTTTTTTTTTGCTATTTTTAGTAGACAGGACTTCACCATGTTGGTCAGGCTGGTCTCGAACTCCTGACCTTGTGATCTGCCCACCTCAGCCTCCCAAAGTGCAGGGATTACAGGCATGAGCCACCTCACCCAGCCCTAAATAGATCTGACTGTGTTACCCTCTGCTTAACCTTCTTGAGCCCTGTGCCTGTGAGACAGAGCCAAGGCCTTACTGCAGCATCCAGCACCTCCCCGGTCCCCCTCCAGCTGCTCCTCCTTAAGAGGAGGTGTCCCCAACACACCAGGCACATTTAATGCCTCCATCCGCCCTTCATTCCCACCTTGTGTTTCTGCCAAACTTCTATTTGTTTATCAGAGCCTAGCTCAAATCATGCCTTGCTTAGTGGGATCGGTGGTTCTTTGGTCTCTGCTCCCATAGCGTTTCCATTAAAGCATGTTATATACTGTAACACAGCCACTTGTATCTGTTTCTTGGAAGAAAGTATGAGTTTGTGAGAGGAGAGAATGTGTTTCAGTCATCTGTACTTTCCCAGGGCACATAGTGGATACTCAACGTCTTATTCATTCACTCAACAGCCATCTCTTGAGGGGGGTTTCTCAGAGTAGGGCTTTTCAGTCTCGGCACTACTGACATTTTGGATCAGATAATTTTTTGTTGTGGGGTCTGCCCTGTGCCTTGCAGGAAGTTCAGCCACATCCCTGGGCTCTACTCTCTAGATAGCAATAGCACTCCCATCATACCCTTGTTGTGATCACCAAAAATGGTCTCTAGACATTGCCAAGGTTTCCCTTGTTGTGGTGGCAAAATCACCCTTGGTGAGACCTGCTGGTTTGGAGGCATCTCTGTGATAAGCCCTGTGTTTAGTATCTTCGTTCAGTTTTTTGGAAAACATGCTGGGGCTGAGGTCAGAGCCCACAGCCCACTTCTGCTTACCACTTGCCCTGCTGACCAAGAGAGCTTGTCAGCCTCTGAGCCCAAGCCCAGCCTCCTTGGCTCGCCCACATCTCTGTCTACCAGTCTAGGAACCTTGTGAAGCCAGAGAGCCTGCTGAGATTTTAGCTGACTGCTGATTTCCTCTTAACTCTGTTTGTCGTCATCTTTTATGTTTTAAATCGTTTGCCTTGATGGGACAGACAGCAGTAAGACGGGAGTTGAATAGTTCAGTTTTTTCTCCATCACCTGTGAACAGCACACTCCGCTCCAAGCGCCAGTGTGTCCCTTCCTCCCTCTCTGTTTTGTTTGGGGCATACTTTAACAAAGCCTTTCTATTGTCCTTGGGATATCTGCAAGCCACAGTGCATTCTGGGGCTTGGTCTCCCCAGCATCTTGCAGGCTGGGGCAGGAAGCCTTTGTTCTCTGCCTGGCTCATGACTACTCCTTCTGCCCTTTGTCCTTTGAACACCTGCCTCCCCGGATAGCGTCCTGGGAAGTCACTGTATTTCTGTGGTTACCTCGGAAGAATGAATTATTTGTCTATTCTCAGAATTTTAACACGTCTCCTCTCCTTCTTGAGCCATCTTCCTTTTTCTAGAGTTTCCAGTTCTGCCTGTCTTAAAATCTACTTCCTAAAGTTTATATACAACAATCATTTTAATATTAAACATTTACACACTAGTGGTATATTCAAGCATAGATGGTTTGACTCTAAAGCCTGTCCAATTATTCACTGTACGACTCTGTCTCCAAGTTCCTAGAATCTACTTTTGTAGCTATTGCATTGTCTTAGTTTGAGTCCCACCAGACAAAACCCGAGAGAACAATGTAAGTGCAAATAGTTTTTTAAGAAAGGAAATGGTTGAAGGAGTGGAGACAAGAGACAAGAAGGAAATGAAGCGCATACAGCATGTGTTATCATGCGAGTTACTGCTGTGTGTGTGTCATGCAAGTTACTGCTGTGTATGTCACGCAAGTTACTGCTGTATGTATCATGCAAATTACTGCTGTGTGTGTTATCATGCGAGTTACTGCTGTGTGTGTATCATGGGAGTTACTGCTGTGTGTATCATGCAAGTTACTGCTGTGTGTGTTATTGTGTGAGTTACTGCTGTGTGTGTATCATGCAAATTACTGCTGTGTGTGTTATGCATGTTACTGCTGTGTGTGTATCATGCAAGTTACTGCTGTGTGTGTGTGTCATGCAAGTTACTGCTGTGTGTGTATGTCATGCAAGTTACTGCTGTGTGTGTATCATGCAATTTACTGCTGTGTGTGTGTGTCATGCAAGTTACTGCTCTGTGTATCATGCAAGTTACTGCTGTGTATGTATCATGCAAGTTACTGCTGTGTGTGTATCATGCAAGTTACTGCTGTGTGTGTGTGTCATGCAAGTTACTGCTCTGTGTATCATGCAAGTTACTGCTGTGTATGTATCATGTAAATTACTGCTGTATGTGTTATGCAAGTTACTGCTGCGTGCGTGCAAGTTACTGTTTGCTGTATGTGTGTTATCATGTAAGTTACTGCTGTAGGCAATGAAAGCTTAACCTGCTGGGGACCCCTGGGAGATCCTGCAGAGCACACTGCAGAGTTGCCTGACAAAGGAAAAGCAAGCTGGGGAGCTGGGGTACTGATTCACCAAACTTCGATCCCTGGATGACTGTGGGCAGCTTCTGGAGGCATTAAATCTGACTCTTCCAGATGGCCCTGCCCATACCTAATGTGCAAGGTCTCAGGTGTCCAAAAGAGAAGGGACGAGTGGCAGCTCCGGGCACATACCTAGTCCACAAACACATTCTGAGTGGATGGTTATGTTTTCTCAATTTCCTTTCTTTGCCATTTCAACAGCCAGTTCTTTGTTGACCACAATTAAGTCTGTGGAAGCAGTTGTTCTTGTTCCTCTACTTTCTGAGAGATTAAGTTGTCAACAAAGATAGGACTCTGCATTTGGCAGGATGGGACTCCCTGACATGTCCGGAGACTCTTATTGTTCTGTACCTGCTTCTGTGCACACCTGGCGATGTTTGTGAGCGGTTTCACCAGCTCTTCACTCTGGCCTGGGACAAGGTGGGGAGGGGAGTTTATGCTAAACTTGGTAATTTTGCTGCTCCGTGCTGAGCACTTCAGAGAGACCAGAGAAACATTTGGGGCTCCTTCATGGGAGCACAGGCAGGGAAATGCCCACCTCCCGATGGGCAGCTCTGAGCCCCCATGTACTCACAGCCTCGTTCCTCAGGCGTTCCCCTGTGCCTCCACCCCAACAAAGGGCCCTTTCCCATGGCCAGCACTGCTGTCCCCAGTTTGGGAAAGCTTATAGGTCCCTATATGGACACCTACTATTTTTCTTTGAAGAGCTAAGTGTCTTTCCCCGTTCCACCTGTCCTCTATAGGCAGGTAAAGAACTGCCTCACTCACTCCAAACCAGAGGTGGTCACCTGGTCCAGGCTCGGAATGTCAGGATGCCCTGTCCCTGACCACAGGGATTAGTTAAGTGTGTGAACATCTAAGCAGGACCAGTCGGAGTTCTTTCCTGAATGGACATGCAAATACTGGGAGAGAAAAATGCCCCTTTCCCCGGAGTTGCTAAGAGCTAACTAGAGATGCCTACCACGGACAAATACTGGCCGCAAGCCTCTCTCCACTCTTTAGACCTTGTTTTCTCACCTTTAAAAACGGAAACACAACTATGGGTGTCCATTGCAGTGGAGTTTGTGGAGCGAGCTGTTACCCGGGCCTCTGTCCCTGCAGCAGTGGGCAATAAACCACAGTAGACGCAGCAGTTAGAAGCGTTTAAAAGCAGTGGACCAGATGTTCACATAGAAACATAGATGGATATTAAAAACCATAGCCCCGAGGGTCCACAAAGTAAAATGAAATATAAATGGAGGTAGTTGGCCAGGATGGTCTCCAAGTTCCCTTTTAATCCTGGGCAGAGCGCCTCATAGAGGTTAGCAATACGAGCTTTGTGATCTTTTCTCGTTGGTGGTGGGCTGCTTTCATAGGCACTCACTCTCTGACTCTCGCAGACTTCCCTGCCTGGGTCTTGTGCAAAGTGTCAAGTGTTTGCGGTGGACAGGAGACAGGACTTAGTTTCAAACCCCACGTTTACCACTTCCTAATTCTGGAGACTTTGGGTAAGCCGCTTCACCTCTCTGAGCCTCAGTTTCCTAGCCTGAAAACTGAGGCTAATAATCCTCATAAAGTGCATTGCCAGGGCGTGGATCCTAGTAAGAAGTGGGAGAAATGACAGGCAGTTCTCTGGCACTGTGGGTTGGCAGCGTTCTTCTGGGGCAAGGAAAAGATGGACTGTGCATTTCACCCCATAACAGGAAATGTTGAGGGCTGTGCCATGTTCAGGGAAAATCCCAGTAGGGAGTGGAATCTGGGTATTATCTTAAGGGATGTGACGCCTTCCACAGCATGTCCACCAGTACGGGGCATCCTCCAAGCCTCCACTGTCCTGGGCTGCCAGGTGAAGCACTCATGCCCTGTGGATAGGACTGTTTGTGGGCCAGGCCTATTTTCCAGAGCAGCTCTTCCTGGCCCTGGAGCGCGCCCCTCTCCTGAGGCCTGCCTATCTAATGCAGGACTGGGCTGAAGCCCTCTCTTCCCTTCCTCATCCCTCCTCCAGCTCTCAGCTCAGCAGCCTGGTGCAGAGAACAGGTGGCAGATCCCCTGCCATGCACAAAGCAGCGGCTCTGCAGGGTGCTGTGCTCTGGGCCCTGTGGTGCAGTGAACCTGGGCCTGCCCTGTGGAGCCCACCGCCTGATGGATGGGAGACAGACATCACTGGCACCTGTGCCCAATGTGCAGAGAGCTGGCATGGGGGAACGGAGGTGTGGTGGGCCTGTGAGGGACGTGAGTGAGCTCTAGGGCTCACTGGGGCCAGCTCCCAGGGCAAGGGGTTAGCAGAAGAGTGGGCTGGATGAAGAGTGGGATGGGGGTGCTGACAGAGGCAGGGAGGGGACCACAAGACAGAGCACAGAGGCACATGGAACAGCTTGTGTGGCAGCCCAGAGACAGAGAGCTCTGGAAGCCCCTGAGGGTCAGGGTTGAATGTGAAGGGAGCTGTGGCTGGAGCCAAGTGTCAGGGCCAGGAAGCTATGTGGAGAAGCCGGGGTTCGGCCTTGAGATGATGGGGATCAGTGAGGGGCTTTAAACAGGAAAGCCTCGGGGGCACATTTCTGTTTTCTAAGGAAGGCTGGGGCTACTGCAGAAGCACTGGTTTTGAAGGGGAAAGGGCAGAAGCGAGGACATGGGGTCAGGAGGCTGCTTCAGGGCTAGGGCAGGGAGGAAGGAGAGGACTTGGGGAGGAAGAAGAGGGTACAGGGACATCATAGGGTGCTGAAGTTGGCAGGGCCTGGCCAGATGGGAGGAGGCGTCAGGGAAAATCTGTGGCATTTTCTGGGTGGACAGTGGTATGGATGGGAACTGAGGGAGCTGTGAGGCTGAGGAGGAAGGTAGATTCTTGAAGGCAAGTGTGGTAGAAGGTTGGGAGGACACTGTGAGAGCCGCCCGCAGTGCTGTCTGCTGCAGGGAGGGTTGTGAGCAGGCAGCCTTCGGGGACTGCCTCTGCCAAGGTCATGTCCCTTTCCAGGGTGCCTACATCCTTGGTGCAGGCATATGAGGTCCTTACCACCTTGGCCCACCTCGGGACAGCTCTGATGGACCATTCCAGCTTCAGTGCTCCTGTGGCATCCACTGAAGCTCTCTGTGAACCTGATCACAACTCCACCTCTCTCTCTGTCCCCTCCTTCCTTCCAGAGCTCTCCCTTCCACAGGCGTTCATCCCAAGGACACTCTTCAGCGAACATCCTGCTCACCAAACTCCATCTCAGAGTCAGCTTCTGACTGGCCCCAGTGAATCACAGCCTATGTCCACCCCTTCACAGTAACCGAGCTGTTCCTCCCTTCCCGAGGGCAGCCTATTTCTCCCCACGTTGAATCTGAGCTGGCCTCGTGACTTGCTTTCACCAAGACAATGTGTAGAAGTGACGGTTGGGACTTCTGAGCCTGAGATTAAGTGGACTTGCAGTTTCACCTTCACTCTGGGAACCCAGCGCTATGTAAACAAGTCCAGGCTGTACTGCTGGAGGGAGATGATATGGAGGAGAACTAAGGCAGCCCAGAGATAGCCAGCACCATGGCCCCACACATGCAAGACAGGCTCTTGTGGCTCTTTCAGCCTTGGTTGGGCTGCCGTGGCCCACACAACTGGAGCATAGATAAGCTATCTCTGCTGAGACACACAAATTCTGACCCAGAGAATTGTGAGTAATAAAATGACTGTTGTTCCAAAGCCCTAAGTTGTGTGGTGATTTGTGATTCAGCGATAGACAACTGAAACAGCATGGATGCACCAGCAGGAAGGTGCCAGACTCCTGATCATGCAGAGTGGCTACCCATGCATTGCAAAACCTCACAGTGGGTGGTCTTCCTGCTAGCGACCACAGGGTGAAGTGCAGCTATGCCTCCTACCACCAACCCCCAGGATGAGGTTCCGTTTTATCATCCCTGAGACCATCAATGCCCATCTCATTTCCACTCCTGGAACAGCGACATGCCAGCACTGTTACCTCTTAAGCTCTCTGTGTCTGTAGAGAGAAGCAACTCACTGCCAAAGGAGCAAATGAGGCCCAGCTTTCTGCAGCAACATCCATCGTCCTGTGCTGCTCCAGGCAGAATCCCAGCGTATAATTCCCTTCTGCGGGAGCTGGCTCAGAGTGCATCCATCTTCACAAGCTCATTATTCATCTGATTATTTTCATGCCGTCCCAGTGGGGAATAAAAGCCATCAATAAATCACAACGATGCTGCAGATTATACTAAATGACCTGGGCAGAGAGCTGGCTGTGCCAGTCGCTGTGACCACAAAAGCCAGAGCTGCTCGTGTGCGGCGCTCCTCCAGGGCTGAAAAACGTGCATCCTGTTCTCGCCCTAACACCAGTCCACCTCCCCACTTGCCCTCGGTATCCTCATTTGCCCTAGTGTAATTAAAATCCATGAGCATGAGAGCCCCAGCCTTGCCAGAAGACCCAAATTCAGCCTCTGCGTCAGCTGTGTGATATGGGGTTGGCTGCTTGGCCTCTCTGAAGCTTTGGGCTCCTCTTTGTGAAATGGCCAGAAATCATTGCTGTGAGAGCTCAATGAGAAAATAAATGTGCTACTTGCACATTGCAAAGTGCCATATGTGTGTGAGGGTGGCATCTTTATGGCCATCATTTCAGTGACCAGAACATGTCGAGGGTTCCCTAGGAGATATGGATTGGACTAGACGCTGAGGTGCCCTGAGCAATCATCACATGATTTCTTGACTTCAGTTTCCTCACATTCCAAATGGACCCAGTAGTATTTGCCCCATCAGTTTCACAGAGCAATTGTGAGGCTCAAATCAAATAACAGTGAGAGGAGCCCTTTGGCAAAGCATCAAGTTGTAGAAATGGAATATGTTTCCTGGGTCATTCCTTCTCTAAACGCGGTTGTTTTTGTCTTGTTTTGTTATTGCCAATCTTCCCGTTTCTTTGGTTTTCAGTATTATTGAGAGTCTTCCCTGAGACTCCCTAAAATAATCAAGGACATTTGGGTTAGTTTTTTGGAAGGAAAAAATTTTACCATTATCAGAGGCCAGGCACGGTGGCTTGCGCCCGTAGTCCCAGCACTTTGGGAGGCTGAGGTGGGTAGATCACTTGAGGCCAGAAGTTCGAGACCAGCCTGGGCAACATAGTGAAACCCCATCTCTACTAAAAATACAAAAGTTAGCTGGGCGTGGTGACCAGCACCTATAATCTCGGTTACTTGTAAGGCTGAGGCAGGAGAATCACTTGAGCCTGGGAGGCAGAAGCTGTAGTGAGCAGAGATCACACCACTGCACTCCAGCCTGAGTGACAGAGTGAGACTCTGTTTCAAAAAAATAGTTACCATTATCAAGTACTCACCACATTTATCTTGCCAGTAGTTACCCACTTACCAGCCCCTGAAGACAGTCATTGTTCGTCTCTGCTTCCACAAGGGAGGGAACTGGGACTTTGAACGACCAATGTCTGCCTAATGTCACAAAGCTGGGATTTGGGTTCAGTTTTGTCCTATTGTGTCCGGAATTGGTGGGTTCTTGGTCTCACTCACTTGAAGAATGAAGCCGCGGACCCTCGCGGTGAGTGTTACAGTTCTTAAAGATAGTGTTTCCACAGTTTGTTCCTTCAGAGGTTCAGATGTGTCTGGAGCTTCTTCCTTCTGGTGGGTTCCTGGTCTTGCCGTCAGGAGTGAATCTGCAGACCTTCGAGGTGAATGTTACAGTTCATAAAGGCAGCGTGGACCCAAAGAGTCAGCGGCAGCAAGATTTATTGCAAAGAGCGAAAGAACAAAGCTTCCACAGTGTGAAACGGGACCCGACCACGTTGCAGCTGGCTGGCTCCAGCAGCCTGCTTTTATTCCCTTAACTGACCCCACGCACATCCTGCTGGTTGGTCCATTTTACAGAGAGCTGATTGGTCTATTTACACAGAGCTGATTGGTCCATTTTGACAGAGTGCTGATTGGTGCGTTTACAATCCTTGCGCTAGACCCAGAGTGCTAGTTAGCTAGATACAGAGTTAGCTAGATACAGAGCACCAATTGGTGTATTTACAAACCTTGAGCTAGACACAGAGTGCTGATTGGT
>NW_012100320.1:9409485-9410347 GCF_000951045.1 Mandrillus leucophaeus | reverse complement strand
CCGCTCCGAGTGCTGGGCCTGCTGAACCGCGTGGGTGCCTGCTGGCACTCGCGCTGGCCTGGATGCGCTCCGGTTCCCACCTGCGCCTCTCCCTCCACACCTCCTGGCAAACAGAGGGAGCCGGCTCCAGCCTGGGCCAGTCCCGAGAGGGGCTCCCACAGTGCAGTGGCAGGCTGAAGGGCTCCTCAAGTGCTGCCAGAGTGGACACTGAGGCCGAGGAGGCACTGAGAGTGAGGGCTGCTAGCACAGTATCACCTCTCACTATTACACCACACTGGAGACTGAAAACCTCTATTTTTATTTTTTATAAATTTAAGGGGTACAAGTGTAGTGTTTTTACATGGCTGTGTAGCATGGTGGTAAAGTCTGGGCTCTGAGTGTAACCATCACCCAAATAATGTACATTGTACACTTTTAAGGAATTTTTTATCCCTCACTCCCTTCCGCCACCCTCCCACCCTTCTGAGTCTCCAATGCCTATTATTCCACACTCTATGTTCATGTGTACACATTATTTACCTCCTATTTATAAGTGAGAACATATGGTATTTGACTTTCTGTTTCTAAATTGTTTTATTTAAGATAATGGCCCCCAGTTCCATCCATGTTGCTGCAAAAGACATGTTTTCATTCATTCATTTTTTTTTTTAATAGTGGAAGAGTATTCCGTTGGGTAAATATGCCACATTTTCTTTATCTCGTCAACTGTTGATGGACACGTAGGTCGATTTCACATCTTTGCTATTGTGACTAGTGCTGTGATAAATACCTGAGGGCAGGTCTCTTTTTCTTTTCTTTTCTTTTCTTTCTTTCTTTCTTTCTTTCTTTCTTTCTTTCTTTCTTTCTTTCTTTCTTTCTTTCT
>NW_012100320.1:9408883-9409435 GCF_000951045.1 Mandrillus leucophaeus | reverse complement strand
CACAGAGTCACAGAGTGCTAGTCCTCCAAGTCTCCACTAGGTTAGCTAGATACAGAGTACCAATTGGCGTATTCACAAACCCTGAGCTAGACAGAGTGCTGATTGGTGTATTTACGATTCTCTAGCTAGACATAAAAGTTCGCCAAGTCCCCACCAGATTAGCTAGATACAGGGTGCTGACTGGTGCACATACAATCCTCCAGCTAGATAT
This sequence comes from Mandrillus leucophaeus, assembly GCF_000951045.1. Classification (NCBI taxonomy): domain Eukaryota; kingdom Metazoa; phylum Chordata; class Mammalia; order Primates; family Cercopithecidae; genus Mandrillus; species Mandrillus leucophaeus. The sequence continues at coordinate 9,409,224 of NW_012100320.1, read as the reverse complement.
AAAAGTTCTCCAAGCCCCCTTCCGGGTCAGGAGCCCAGCTGACTTCACCTAGTGGATGCTGCACCTGGGCTGCAGGCAGAGCTGCCACCAGTCCGGAGCTGTGCCTGCACTCCTCAGCCCTTGGGCTGTAGATGGGACCGGGTGCCACAGAGCAGGGGGCAGCACCCGTCGGGGAGGCTGGGGCTGCGCGAGAGCCCACCGCAGAGGGGGAACTCAGACATGGCGGGCTGCAGGTCCCGAGCCCTTGCCCGGTGGGGAGGCAGCTAGGGCTCGGCGACAATTTAAGTGCAGCGCCAGCGGGCCAGCACTACTGGGGGACCCGGCGCAACCTCCGCAGCTGC
>NW_012100320.1:9403554-9408045 GCF_000951045.1 Mandrillus leucophaeus | reverse complement strand
AGACAGAGTCTTGCTCTGCCACCCAGGCTGGAGGGCAGCGGTGCAATCTTGGCTCACTGCAACTTCTGCCTCTTGGGTTCAAGCAATTCTCCTGTCTCAGCCTCCCGAGTAGCTGGGACTACAGGCACCTATCACCATGCTTAGCTAATTTTTGTATTTTTAGTAGAGACGGGATTTCACTGTGTTGGTCAGGCTGGTCTTGAACTCTTGTCCTCAGGTGATCCATCCACTTGGTTTCTTTTTGATATAATGCTTTCTTTTCCTTTGGGATCACTTCAGGAAGAGAATTGATTGGCATATCTATTGGATTCAAGGGAGCCAGTGGAATAGTTCCTTTATTAATTATGAACCTGATATTTGGGTTTAATAATCTGTCAGACTTTGATAATTGTGCTCACCCAGAAGTATTAGCTTGTGAATTTTTGTTCTTGGAGGAGCATAACAGAACATGTGCTTTTTTGGGGCAACCTGTTCCAGAGAAAGAGGACAGAAGAAGCTGAAGTGCACATTCCCAGTTCCTCTTTTCTAACTCACCATTTGGAGTGAGGCCAGAAGTGTTACAAAGAATGGTGCCCCTCCACAAGGAATGATACATGAGTGGAGAATAATCTTTCCCTTTTAACAATGACATCAGGGTTTGAGGAAAGCTATAGGACTAGATAGAGCATTGTAGACGTTCTAGAAAATAGTTTATCTAATTGTTGAAAAGGAATGCAGTTCAAAATTAGTTTTTTAGGTTGATAAAACAGAGGCTAAGGAATGGAAGAAGAAGAGGAAGAAGTGAGATTTCTCCTTCCTCAGCAATTAATGTCAAAGACATTCTTATAAACTGAATAGGCAATGAAGAACAACTGTGAAAAAGGACCTCAATATGAGTATCTCTTGGAAATTCTTGTAAAAAGAATGCCTAACTTGATTCTGAAATTTGTTCTAGGACAGGGAGATAATGTCTTTGGCCCAAACTTCATTTGACTCATATTTTAAGGAAAGAGCCAATCTATCCCAGGCAGAAAAATTCCACCAAATGATTTATGACTTAACTTTTATGTTAAACAATTGGTTTTGTCTGACATATGTTTGAAAAGCAAATATAGTGACTTCTGATAATGAATGACTTGAATTAATCATTTGGATTAATTCTCCCCATTAGCACAATAAGGAAAACCAGACAAAATATTTTTTAAAAGATCTGCGTGTAAGCTCTAGTGAGCTGATATTATAATGAAGCATATTGGAGGATGACAGAAACCCAGAGAGGTAAATTCAAAATTTGGCCTTTTTGGAGTATATTCTCTGACCAAAATTGAATTAAATTTGAATCAACAACTATGACATCTAGAAAAAACCCACATTTTGGAAATTCAACAATACAGTTCTCTATAACCCATGAGTCAAAGAAGAAATTGCCCCAAATTAAAAAATATTTTATGCTGGGCGCAGTGGCTCATGCCACTGGATTACAAATCCCAGCACTTTGGGAGGCAAGGAGAGTAGATCACCTGAGGTCGGGAGCTCCAGACCAGCCTGGCCAACATGGTGAAACCCCGTCTCTACTAAAAATACAAAAATTAGCCAGGTGTGGTGGCACGCGCCTGTAGTCCCAGTTACTAGGGAGGCTGATGCAGGAGAACTGCTTGAATCTGGGGGGTGGAGGTTGTGGTGAGCTGAGATCGTGCCACTGCACTCCAGCCTGGGTGACACAGTGAGACTCCATCTCAAAATAATATTAATAATAATAAAAATCTCAGATATTATGATAATGAAAATAACAATGTCTAAATCTGTGAGATTTGGCTAAATCAGTGTTTAGAGGAAAATGATTTAAATCCTTTTATTAAAAAAGAAAAGGCCAGGTGTGGTGGCTCACGCCTGTAATCCCAGCACTTTGGGAGGCCGAGGCAGGTGGATCATGAGGTCAGGAGGTCGAGACCATCCTGGCCAACATGTGAAACCCTGTCTCTACTAAAAATACAAAAATTAGCTGGGCGTGGTGGTGTGCACCTGTAGTCCCAGCTACTTGGAGGCTGAGGCAAGAGAATTGCTTGAACCCGAGAAGCGGAGGTTGCAGTGAGCCGAGATCGCACCACTGAACTCCAGCCTGGCGACAGAGCAAGACTCCATCTCAAAAAAAGAAAAGAAAAGAATGTTGAAAATCAATGCCCAAAGAGCTAAGAGAAAACAAACAAAAAAGAGCAATGTAAACCAAAAATAAGTAGAAGGAAAAAACAATAAAGACAAAAGCAAAAATCAGTATAGAAGAGATCGGGTAATATAAACAATTAACAAGGCCAAAGTTGTTTCCTTGAAAAGATGAACTAAATTGGTAAATCTCTAGTTAGACTGGTCATAGAATGGAGACAAAGGACCAACATCAGGAATAAATGAAAGTTAATTAATTAATACAGATACTACAGATATTAAAAAGATAGAAGGGCATATTATAAATAGCTGTATACCAACAAATTCAGCACTATAGACAAAATCAAAAATATAATTCATGAGAACTGACATAAGATGAAACAGAAACTCTGAGTAGCCTATATCTATTAAATAAATTTAATTTTTTTTAACCAACTTCCCGCTTTGGGGGGCTGAGGTGAGAAGATCACTTGAGGCAAGGAGTTTGAGACCAGACTGAGCAACATTGCAAGACCACATCTCTACAAAAATTTAAAAAATTAGTCAAGCATGGTGGTGCACACTTATGGTCCTAGCTACTCAGGAAGTGAGGTGGGAATATTGAGCCTAGGAGTTCAAGGCTACAGTGATCATGCCACTACATTCCAGCCTTGGTGACAGAACAAGACTTTGTCTCTTAAGAACAACAACAACAAAATACATACACACACACACAACTCTTCACAAAGAAAATTCCAGGCTCAAATAGCTTTATTGGTAAATTCTATAAAAAATTCAAGGATAAAATAAAATAATACCAATTTTACATAAAATCCTTTAGAAAATAAATAAAGTAGGACAATTATTTAATTATCTGAAGTTAGCATAACTCTAATACCAACATCTGTGAAAGATATTCCAAAGATAAAAGAAAATTTCAGACCAATACTCCTCATGAACATAGACATAAAATTCCTAAAAAAGGTTTGCAAATTGAATCCAACAGTATATAAAAAGGATAATACACCATGACCACATGGGATTTATCCTAGAAATGCAAGGTTGGCTTAATGTTTGAAAATCAATCAATGTAATTCACCATATTAACAAAATAAAGAAAGGAGAAAAACAATATAGGTAATTTTAATAGAAATTGCAAGTGAAAAATGCAAGTGAAAAAATTAAAAATCCATTAATAAAATCTCTCAGTAAAGTAGGAAAAAAGAGATCCTCCTCACATTTCTATAGGTCATCTATATGAAAAACCTACAGTTAACACCATGGTTGATAGTGAAATAGTGAATGTTTTACCTCTCAGCCTGAGCACAAGGTAAGGATGTAACTCTCACGGCTACTATTTAACATTGTATTGAGGTTATAACCATTGCAATAAGACAAGGACAATAAATAAAAGGTATACAGATGAAAAGTAAGAAGTAAAACTGCCTGTATTTGCATGTAACATGATTGTTTATATAGAAAACTCCAAGGAATTTATGAAAGAGCTATTAGAAATAAAAAACAAATTTAGCAAACCTGCAGGATACGAGTATAATATACAAAAATTGATTATTTTTTACTAGCAGTAAACCAGTGAAAAATATCATAAAAAGATTCATTTAATACAGTGTCAAAACCAAAATACTTAGGATTAAATACAAGAGATACATACAGTAAAAAAGAACGTTGCTGAGAGAAATTAAAGATCTCAATAAATAGGCATGTATACCATGTTCATGGATCATAAGACTCAACATCACTAAGATGTTAATTCTCTCCAAAATGGGATGTTTATATGAAGCAATGTAAATCAAAGTAAACTTTACAAACTAGAAATTGACAAATTAATTTTTAATATTTGAAATGACAAAGAACCATAAATAACAAATACAATTTTTTTTCATTAACTTTTATTCTAAGTTCCAGGGTACATGTGCAAGATGTGCAGGTTTGTTACACAGGTAAATGTTTTAAAAGAAGAAAAATGTTGGAGGACTTAAACTCTCTGATTTCAAGACTTACTATCAGCTATAATAAACAAAACAGCATGGTATATAGACATATAGAGTAGTGGAACAGAAGAGAGTTGAAAGGTGAACTCATACACATACGAGTAATTGCTTTTTGAGAAAGCTGCCAAGATAATTCATTAGATAATGGGTAATCTTTTCAACAACTGATTTATTTATTTATTTTATTATTATACTTTAAGTTCTAGGGTACATGTGCACAATGTGCAGGTGTGTTACATATGTATACATGTGCCATGTTGGTGTGCTGCACCCATTAACTCATCATTTACATTAGCTATTTCTCCTAATGTTATCCCTCCACCCTCCCCCCACCCCATGACAGGTCCTGGTGTGTGATGTT
>NW_012100320.1:9397167-9402349 GCF_000951045.1 Mandrillus leucophaeus | reverse complement strand
GGGGATGACATTGAATCTATAAATTACTTGGGCAGTATGGCTATTTTCATGATATTGATTCTTCCTATCCATGAGTATGGGATGTTCTTCCATTTGTTTGTGTCCTCTTTTATTTCTTTGAGCAGTGGTTTGTAGTTCTCTTTGAAGAGGTCCTTCACATCCCTTGTAAGTTGGATTCCTAGGTATTTTATTCTCTTTGAAGCAATTGTGAAAGGGAGTTCACTCAGATTTGGCTCTCTGTCTGTTATTGTTGTATAGGAATGCTTGTGATTTTTGCACATTGACTTTGTATCCTGAAACTTTGCTGAAGTTGCTTATCAGCTTAAGGAGATTTTAGGCTGAGACAGTGGGGTTTTCTAAATATACAATCACATCATCTGCAAAAAAGGACAATTTGACTTCCTCTTTTCCTAATTTAACACCCTTTATTTCTTTCTCCTGCCTGATTGCCCTGGTAAGAACTTCCAACACTATTCAACAACTGATTTATCCATTTATTGAGATGGAGTCTCCCTCTGTCAGCCAGGCTGGAGCACAGTGGTGTGATCTCAGCTCACTGCAACCTCCACCTCCCAGGTTCAAGTGATTCTCCTTCCTCAGCCTCCCAAGTAGCTGGGATTTCAGGCATGCACCACTATGCTCCACTAATTTTTATTTTATTTTTTTGTATTTTTACTAGAGACAGGGTTTCATCATATTGGCCAGGCTGGTCTTGAACTCCTGACCTCAAGTGATCCACCTGCCTCGGCCTCCTAAAGTGCTGGGGTTACAGGCATGAGCCACCACACCCAGCCTCAATGACTGATTTATATGTATGTCAGCGCTCATCAAACTATATGCCTAACACAGAAATGGGCTCATATTTAAAATACATTCACTTATTTTCAAATTATATTACGAATTATTCAAAATCAATGAAAAACAAAACAAAACAAACACCTAATGGAAAAATGAACAGGAAAACTTCAAAATAGCTAATAAATATATACAGATGTATGCAACCTCATTATCGGGGAAATGCAATGTAAAACACAAACGAGTGTCCACCTAGGGATCCACCAGACAGGATGGCTAAAATAAAAAGGTTGGTAATACTAATTGCGATGTTGATTGGAATGTAGACTGGTAAAAACACATTTAAACAGTTAGGTTTTTATCTACTAAACACAAAGACACACATACTCAATGACTCAGCAATTCTGCCCTTAAATATGTATACAACAAAAATGCATACATCGATGTACTGAGACATGTGCAAGAGTGTTTAGGGCAGCATTATTCATAATAGTCCAAATGGACAATCCAAATGCTCATCAACAATAGAATGAAAAATTAAGTGTGAGTTATTCATACAAAGAAGTTCTCACAGCAAAGAAAATGAATAAGCTACAGATTCAAACAATAGCGTGGATGAATCTTGCAAACAAAAAGTTGAGCAAATAAAACTAGACACAAAATAAGACACACTAAATAATATCAGTTATATATTCTTAAAAAAACCAGGCAAAACTAAACTACAGTGTTATGAACCCATGCCTCATTGATAATAACACTATAAAGAAAAAGAAGAAAGTAATTATTGTGAAAACCTTTGTATCAGTCAGTGCTCCATCAGGGAAGTGGAACCCTGTGAATATTGTAGAATGCAACATTCCTTCTAACTAGAGGAAATAGACCCTATGCAGTTACGAGAGAAGCTGGGGGAGTATAGGTTCAAAAAACAGTTTAAGGATAGAGAAAAGCTACTAAACAATCATCTGAAGGTCTGTTTGGCATGGAGTGAACACATCAGAGCTTTCTAGAAGATCCAGAAACCAGGCACGTGAGGTTGCTGGAGTAGGACTGTGAAGGGCTGGTGGAGGGAAGAAGTCAGTTGAAGACTAGGGCCTCTGCATAGCTACCATGCCTGAGGATTGGCAGCCAAATATCCAGTTGCAAGCTGGGATAACTGTTGGTTCAGCATGGCCTGTCTCAGAAAGAAGAGCTGGATGTGCAGCATAGGAGGATAAGGACAGGACACCTGTGTCTGTCTGTCACCACATCTAACTGTGACAGCCTTTATGATACAAAACCTGCTGTTCATGTCTGCCTTCCATCTTGCAAAAGAAAATAAAAATTAGGTGTTGGGGGTGGGGTGGAGTAGGGAAGGAACAAATCTAGTTGAGTTATTTTACAAGTAACTCAGGAATTCCAGGAAACCTAATTCCATTTTAGCCAAGTTGACACAGTCCAGATCCCACAGTCAGCAGGGTGGCTACATGTGCAGAGAAGATTGATGCCAGTAACAAAGCACCCAGGGACTTCTGGTGGGCTGACAATGTCCTGTTTCTTGCCCTGGATGGTGACTACATGGATGCTCATGATGTAACTGCACATTTTTGTTTGTGAACTTGATGTATACAATATTAAAAAATAAAACTGTAAAAAAGCAACTGGGATGTGTCTCTTCTCCATTCCATCTTCTACTCTGAAGCAACTAGGGGATTCTGTGCTGGTTCTTTCTGGAGAGGAGATGATTGCAAACATGTAAAGAAAAAACACCATCCCCCCACACCCCAACTTTTTGCATTTCAAAACTTAAGCCCGTCAGGTGATGGAAAAACCACACGATCACTATATAATGTCAATAGTGGATTTAGATTAAAGGAAAATCCAGACATAGACATTCCATAGGTAAATCAAACAATGTTTACTTATCTAAAGTAAACAGAAGGGGCCATGCAGTCAGCACACAGGCTGGAGAGAAGAGCAATGTTATTTGAGACAGGTAGAGGTGCATACATGATTGGCTCATGCTTGTGCATGACAGTGTCCATGTGGGGATCACAGCAGACCTTTAGAAGCTTGGCTGCTCCATTTGTGGCAGCTGCATGTACTGAGGGGGAGTGTAGCTCTGTTTACTAAAACTGGTGCTGTTGTCATTACCTACTTAATCTAGGAAGATACTCCCCGCTTTAAAACTGGTGCAGTCCTGCAGGCAGTTAGTGTAATTATATGTTGGGGACCACCTCACATAAGCCAGATGCCCCTCATCATTCTCAGGGTTGCATTACATGGAATATGACAACATACTCCATACAGTCCACATTCCATTATCCACTGAAGCACAAAGACAATTCTCTTTTATCATCCTTTGCCTCCCCATGCCCAAACAGCCCAGTCTCCACGTATGGCTAAACCCAGTGCTGTGGGTTAGAACCAAGGTTAGCTTCCCAGGTGTCTCTAGGAATCATGCTAATAGGCTCTTAGATCAGGAAGTGGATATATTACAGAAGTTCTTGCAACAGACTAATTATTTGGAAGAAAACATCATGGGTGATATGGTTTGGCTGTGTCCCCACCCAAGTCTCATCTTGAATTGTAGCTCTCATAATCACTACATGTCACGGGAGGGACCCAGTGGGAGGTAATTGAATCATGGGGGCAGTTACCCCCATGCTGTTCTCATAACAGTGAGTGAGTTCTCTTGAGATCTGATGGTTTAATGAGGGGCTTTCCCCCTTTTGCTCAGCAATTCTCTCTCCTGCTGCCATGTGAAGGACATGTTTGCTTCCCCTTCTGCCATAATTGTAAGTTTCCTGAGGCCTTCCCAGTCATGCAGAACTGTGAGTCAATTAAACCTCTTTCCTCTATAAATTACCCAGTCTCAGTTATTTCTTCATAACAGTGTGAGAATGGACTAATAAGATGGGTGAAGAGCAAGATGGGTTGTCATCCAACCTTCCAGATTAGAATGTTCCCTCCCTGGGCTGGGGTTAGACAGAGTAGGGAGGCATGGTGTTAAAGCTACCATCTCCAGCTCCTAATAACTCTTCTGTGCTCAGCTCTGCAATGGTGAGGCTGTGACTTTGCAACCCAATTTCCTTGTTGCCAGCTGCTCCCTGTTAGGTCCTGGTAATAGGGGATGCTAAAAGGAGATCAGACAATAGGATGATGGAGAAGGATGCTCCTTCCCCATGCTTGCTGTTCCTGTCACTGTTACCCCAGCAGTGGAGTTTGGTTCCAGTTTCCATTATTTTGTTAAGTTCCCACAATCAGCCCATCTCACCCCATCAGTTAGCAGCAGCTTCCAGGTAGCACTCCCTCCTAAGAGGACTGAGTCCTAACTTAGACCTTCTCTCTGAGCTCTTGCGGTGCAGCAGCATTTAGCTCATGCCCCCTCCTGGCAGATCTAGGTCCCAGCTCTGTGAAACCCTTCCTCGAGTTTCCTGAGGTACCGATACCAGCAGGCTGTTACCCTTTCCTGAGAGGTCTTTACCCTAGTTCTGTGAAGCTGTCCTCCAGGATTCTGGGTTCTAATAGCCCCAACCCTTTCCCTCTGTTCCTCTAGTCCTAGGAGTGGTGGCTGTTTCCTGCAATTACTATGTTTGCATGATGTCAAGTGTTCCTTTTCTTCCTTTCAGTCCTTTGCTATCCATCCAGCCAATTCCCTATACTAAATCCCCTTGTTGACTGCTAACAGGTATGAGTTTTATTTTTTTTTTGTTGGGGGTGGGGGTTAATGAAAATGTTTTGGAATTAGATAGTGGTGATGGTTTCACAACATTCTGAACATATTAAAACTCCCTTACATGGGTGAATTTCATGGTATGTGAATTATGTCTGTAAAAATATAAATCTTCTATGTTGGAATGCCTGACTGGATCCTGGTTGATATGGCATTAATCAAGGAGAGTGTGATGGTTAATTTTATGTCAACTTGGCTGGTCCACAGTGTGCTCAGATACTTGGTCAAAGATCATCTTGAGTGTCTCTGTGAGGGTGTGTTGGATGAGATTCACATTTAAATTGATGGACTTTGAATAAAGCAGATTGCCCTCCATAGTGTTGGTGGGCCTTATTCCCAGCAGTTGAAGGCCTGAATAGAACAAAAACTCCTGCTTCCCCTGAGCAAGAGAAGATTCTGCAGCAGACTGCCTCTAGACTTGAACTGAAACATCAGCTCTCCTGGGTCTCCAGCCCTCCCTGCCGATTGTGGACTTCTCAGCCTCCATAATCATGCGAATGCGAGTCAGTTCTTTATAAGAAATCTTTTGGCTGAGCACGGTGGCTCGCACTTGTAATCTCAGCACTTTGGGAGGGTGAGGTGGCTGGATCATGAGGTCAGGAGATTGAGACCATCCTGGCCAACATAGTGAAACCCTGTCTCTACTAAAAATACAAAAATTAGCTGGGTGTGGTG
>NW_012100320.1:9386900-9397117 GCF_000951045.1 Mandrillus leucophaeus | reverse complement strand
ACCTGTAATCCCAGCTACTCGAGAGGCTGAGGCAGGAGAATCACTTGAATCCAGAAGGCAGAGATTGCAGTGAGCCAAGCTGGTGCCACTGCACCCCAGCCTGGTGACAGAGCGAGATTCTGTCTCAAAAAAAGTAAAAAAAAAAAAAAAAAGAAATCATCTATCTGTCTGTCTGTCTGTCTATCTATCTATCTATCTATCTATCTATCTATCTATCTATCTATCTCCTATTGAGTCTGTTTCTCTGGAGAACCATGACTAATATAGAGAGGTAGCTGTTATTGGGTCCCAGGGAGACAAGAATGAACCCTGGTGAGGCCCTGACAGATTTGCAGGATCTGAGAATACAGGGCATCTATGTCTGTGTTTCCTGGTAGGGCTTCAAGGGGTGGCAAGATCCCAGAGAACTGATGGCTTCAGTTGTATGGAGCATCTAGGCAGATGAGATCTCACAGCATTTCTCAATTCTTGTCTCACAGGCACAGAATGATTGCCAGGAGCTTGAGAGAGGAACAGAAGTAGCAGAGAGACCTTTAAGGACTATTGACTGAGGACCAGATGGGACGATGGACAAGTTAGTGACACGCTTTGATGATACTGAGGACTTAAAAGATCACCCCTCCCCCTTGGAGCCTTGGTTCTCTGCAAGTCCTTTGTAACTCAAATTCACCCCAGAGAAAGTAGGAAGAGTCCCTAAATTAACTGAAATGGTGTTTCTGCTACTCCAGCAGACTAGGGGCTCCAAAAACAAATTCAATTCAGTTTTGGGATATGAAAAAAAGTGTTCTTTCTTATATATCTGAACTTGTGAATTGGGATTCACAGCCACTTTAAAGTCTTGTTTGTTTTTTTCAATTTTTTTAATTTTAATTTTAATTTTTTGAGGCAGAGTTTCACTCTTGTTGCCAAGGTTGGAATGCAATGGCGTGATCTGGGCTCACTGCAACCTCTGCTTCGTGGGTTCCAGCAATTCTCCTGCCTCTGCCTCCTGAGTAGCTGGAATTACAGGCATGCGCCACCACACCCAGCTAATTTTGTATTTTTGGTAGAGATGGGATTCTCCATGTTGGTCAGGCTGGTCTTGAACTCCTGACCTTAGGTGATCCGCCCACCTCGGCCTCCCAAAGTGCTGCGATTACAGATGTGAGCCACCATACCTTGCAAATACTTGCTTTTATTTACTTTCAGGAGAAACTTGTGCATTTTTGTGGTATGGCATGAAATGGATTTTCTGGAATAGAATCATCACGTGTAACTCTGCCACGTAGAATTTAGGAGTCTGTGAGGCAGAAAGGTCAGGGCCAGCAGGGCAGCTGTGTATCTAGGTTATTACAATGGCTGGCCAAGGGCAGAATGTCTGAAGACCTTAAAACAACCTAGAATTTATACAGATGAATAAAAGTTCCCCAACAGCTGTCAAGTTTAAAAACTAAGAGCAAAAAGAGAAACATTGATGTGTCAGACAGAAAGATAGGAAAACACAAGGCAAAGCCACAGAAATGAAAATAGCGTGGTTCCTGCACAGGAATGGGCAGATAGACACATGGAAAGAATGGGAAGTCCCAAAACAGGCCATATACATAAAAGTGTTAAGAGACTGCCACACGTAACTTGGGAAAGAACAGATTGGTTATTAAATGTCATTGGAAAAGCTTGTTCACTATGAAGAAAACATTGAATTCTTACTTCTTACTCTTAGACTTAAGATCTAAATTTGAAAGGTGAAACTATAAAGCTAAAAGGAGAAATTGTTGACAAATAATCTTTGTAATTTAGGAATAGCCAAGAACGTCATACGTAAGACCCTCAAAACCTCTGCCCTTAGGGGAAAAAAGAAACACACTTGATGACGCAAAATTAAACATTTTGTTACCTGAAGGTGTTCATAGATGAAATTAAAAAATAGGTCACAGGTTGGGAGGTGATTTTTACAATGTTAAAAATTATTGGGACCAATGGGTAACACTGAATATAAGCCCTTAATTAGACATTAGTATTGTATAAATGTTAAATGTATTCAGTGAGGAAATTTTATTTTAGTTTATGTAGGAGAAAGTCGTTGTTCCTAGGAGATCTACACTGAACTATTTAGTGGTGAAGTGTCAAAATATCAGCAACTTACTTTCAAATATTTCAACAGAATATATTTGTATGTCTTCACAACAATGTGAACATATTTAATACTATTACACATTTAAGATGGTTAAGATGGCAAATTTTATGTTATGTATGTTTTACCATAATTAAAAAACAAAAAACAAAACAAAACAAAACAACTCATCACGTGACCCAGAGGATTGCAGTCAGTTGGGGGCTGGATTACATTAAAAAATATATATGTATATATATGTGTGTGATGTGTGTGTGTGTTATATATCTATAGCTATGGTATAGAAAGTGATATAAAATGTGTGGAGGCCAGGCGCGGTGGCTCATGCTTATAATCCCAGCACTTTGGGAGGCCGAGGCGGGTGGATCACTTGAGGTCAGGAGTTCGAGACCAGCCTGGCCAATATGGTGAAGCCCCATCTCTACTAAAAGTACAAAAATTAGCTGGGTGTGGTGGCCCATGCCTGTAATCACAGCTATACAGGAGGCTGAGGCAAGAGAATCGCTTGAACCCAGGAGGTGAGGTTGCAGTGAGCTGAGATCATGGCACTGCACTCCAGCCTGGGTAACAGAGTGAGACTCCATCTCAAGAAAAAAAAATCTGTGGGAAAATATTAATAATAGGTAAACCTGTTATCATACCTATATAACTTTTTTGTTAGTTTGAATTTTTTCAAAATAAAAGGTTGAAGAAAATAGCAATAAAGTCATGTACAGAATATATAAGTGACTCTTGAACATCAACAATAAAAAGATGAAGAACAATATAGAAAAATGTTGCAAAGGACATGAACAGGCAATTCACAGCAGAAGAAACCTAACTGGTTGTAAGCACATAAGGGGATGCCCAGTGTCACAGGCAATCTCAGAAAGGAAAATCTAAAACCAAAATGAGCTGCACATTATTCCCATCAGTTTGACAAACATTGGAAAGCCATACAATGCCAAATGTTCCTGAGACTGAGCAGCCAGGAGCCCTTATCATGCTAGTGGTCTCAGACTGCAGTCTAACAGTATGCAGTCAAACTGGGTATTCATGTATCCTAGGACCTAGCCATCTGCTCTTGATTGCCAGACAGCCTCAGGAGGTTACATGTACTAAGATGTCCATCGTAGCATTGCTTACCATAGGGAGGATGTGAAGGGCCTATCACTAGGAGAGTGAATTAGGCAAATGAAGTAGACACCTACCAGTTGGAGTCCATTTCCTACCCCAAGTGTTGTTAGAAACCAGAACTTCAGCATGACCTCAGAGAGACAGGCAGGAAGCTCCAGAAGGGAGGAACCCTCTGGAAGGATTCAGGACTCCGGGGACTGGAATTGGCCTGAATTGAGAAAAATACATAGAATTATATGTGTGGCATTGGTACATCTATGAGTAGGGATTTACTCCTACTACCTTGTCATTAGATGCTAGGAGGCTCCCAGCTCCCCAGGAGCCAAATAAAAGAGCATGCTTAACCCAAAGGATTAGATCCATAGTGGCAGAATTGGGGGCACAGGAGAGTCTAATGAGGGTATATTTTTGCATGTGGGGGCATGTGGCGGCTGGGAAATCCAGTGGTTCAGCACATATGAGATTTTATGCATGGTGTAAAAAAAGATTTTCAGGAATCCTGGTACTTCTATTAGGATAAAAGTACAACTGTATTTTAAAAAAGAACACCCACTGTTTGGATGGATGCTAGCGGGGTCTGAGCAGTGTGTGCAGAGGTATGTCCCCAAGGGGATCCTGGAATGAGAAGGGATAGAAGGGAATTGCATTGCATTCTTCATTCCAACGATAAGAGGCCTTTTCAGGGAAGAAAAATAAATGTGTTCACTTACTGTGTAGAAATGCTGTGTACAGAAAATGCACTTACTGTGTAGTTCACTTGCTGTAGGAAAAGATAATCCCTCAAGGTTAAAAAATTAATATGTCAGTGCTTTCTGCAAATGTTGATTGATTGTTATCTTGTAGCCCTAAAAGGAACTTAAATTACAGTGCCTTTGTCTCTCTTTCCGTAAGGCAAGGGGCTGATATTGAACTTACTCTAACCCAAGGTAAGAATACAGAAAGGAGCATCAAAGGAGTCTTTGCTTGCTGAATTTATGTAGGGACAAAACTTTGGCAAGAGAACTGTTCTGAGTGGTGGACATCTTCTGAGAAGAACCTGTCCTGACCCCTCTAGGCTCCTGGGAAGAAGGTCAGGGTGGGAGGGTGACACTAGCATGGATGGAGCAGTTACCGCGTGTCAGGGTCCGACAAGGGATTTGACGCGATCTCTAGTATTTCTCACACTTCTCCCAGAGTAAGCATCACCCTGACCCAGTTTACAGATGAGAACACTGAGGTCTGGAGGGATTAAAGCAGCTTGCCCAAGGTCACAGAGCCTGTTTATGGACTTGCTAGGATTCCAACACATATGATCATTGTTATCACACTGGGCTGCTGCAGGCAAACACAATTTGAAAAATATTTTGAAACCTTATCCCAGGCCTCAGAGGAATCCAAGCAGTTTGTCTGAGCTCATCTGAAAGGTATCCCACCCTCCTTAAGATTCTTTGACACTGTGAAGCAGTCAGCAGAAAATAACTGCAGGAACAATTACTGTTCCAGATTGAGCCTGAATTTCAGGTCATTTTGATCTCCAGTCTGTACGCAGACTTCATTAATATTCCAGCTTTGGGTTCAAAATGTCATGTTTACTGAAAAGTGAAAAAAACAGTCCCCTGCAGTCATCAGGGCCCTCCTAGAGGGAGCCTTGGCTGCCAGGGGACATCTACCAATTGCCCAAAGAGATGAAACAGGAGGAGACACAATCTGGCCTCCAAGCCCTGAAGAGCCTGATTATTATTATTATTTTCTTTCCCGAGATGGAGGCTTGCCCTGTTGCCCAGGCTCAAGTGCAGAGGCACCTTCTCGGCTCACTGCAACCTCCATCTCCCAGTTTCAAGCAATCCTCTTGCCTCAGCCTCTTGATTAGTTAAGATTACAGGTGTGTGTCACCATGCCTGGCTAATTTTTGTATTTTTAGTAGAGACAGGATTTCTTCATGTTGGCAAGGCTGGTCTTGAACTCCTGACCTCAAGTGATCCACCTGCCTTGGCCTCTCAAAATGCTGGGATTACAGGTGCGAGCCACCATGCCAGACCAACATTCTAAATTTTTTTGTTGTTGTTGTTGAGATGGAGTCTCGTAGTCTTGCTCAGTCACCAGGCTGGAGTGCAGTGGCACGATCTCGGCTCACTGCAACCTCCACTTCCCAGGTTCAAGCAATTCTCCTGCCTCACCCTCCTGAGTAGCTGGGACTACAGGTGCGCGCCACCACACCTGGCTATTTTTTGTATTCTTAATAGAGACGGGGTTTCACCATGTTGTTCAGGCTGGTCTCGAACTCCTGATCTCATGATCTGCCCACCTTGGCCTTCCAAAGTATTGGGATTACGGATGTAAGCCACCACACTGGACCAACAATCTAAATTTTAATGTTCCAAATGAAGACTATACATTTTTTACAGCCAGTTCTATCTACATATATTCTATTTATTATCTGTTTATCGATTTATCTAATTATTAAACAAATACTTACTGACCACCTACTATCTACCAGGGCATGAGAAAAGCTCACGACAAGTTTTTCTGGGCTCTTCCTTTTTGTGCAGGCCCCACAGCCTAACAGTGGAATCTCCTCATAGAGGGTGTTAAAAATGTGGACCCCAGGCACCTCTTCCAGCAACTCGGATTCAGTAGCTACTATTCATTAAGTATTTACCAGGCCAGGTATGTAATCTCATTTATTCTTCACAACACCCATTCCAGGAGGAACAACTATGCTCCACATTTTACAGAAGAGGTGCAGAAAAGTTGAATAATTTCCCCCAAGTTTCACAGCTTAATAGCAAGGGGATTGGAACCCAGATTTATCTGAATCCGAAGCTGGAGCTCTTTTCATCATGCTGCCCTTTCCTTAACCCAAAACTCGACCCCTGTCCTGATGCCAGCCCACACACTGGCCATACACCAGGTCAGTTTCTTTCCTGCGGACTTGGTTTGGGTGTCCTTGGGATATTTGTTCTTACATCGTCCTCTGGCCAGAAGCATTTGTTTCCAAAGACCAGTGTCTGCAGAAGGAGGTCTAAATTCCTTGGTTTGACATCCGAGGCTCTTTGCAGTTTGGCTTCCTCTTATTTCTTCCTCCTTCTCCCTCTCAGCTCCCTGCACAACCCCTCAGCCCAGCTGATCTGTGCTCTATCTTTTGAATGCCAAGAGGTTGTTACCATGGAGAAATTTCTTTCTTTCTTTCAAAGACCTGCCCTTCCACCCACTCTGGATCCTATTTCCTTGCGGTTAAAGACTTTTCTCCTTTGATATCCTCTTTTCCTTGCATTATTCATCTCCCTTTCTTTCTGCAGCATCCCTTCAGCAGGTGAAATGCTCCAAAGTCTCCCATATTGAAAAAACTCTTCCTTGAGCCCACATTTTCCTCTAGCTGTTGCATCATTTTCTATTCTGCATCTCAGCAACCCTTCTCAGAAGAGTTTTCTCCAGTGGTTGTCTCGTCTTGCTCACTTCCCATTCACTCTCCAGCCTCCTACAGAAATTATGCACATCAAGGTTACCAATAACCTTCACGCTGACAAATCCAAGATGCTTTCCTATGCTCCTCTTAAAGTCTCTGCAGTGTTTGACAGAGTGGCTACTCCTTTATGAAATGCGTTCTTCGCTTCACTTCTGATTTATTTGGGGATTAATTGCAGACAACAGAATCCACCCTAGCTAACTCAGGCTGAAAGGGATTTCATAGAGGAAGTCTAGTTTTTATAAAAGGATTAGAAGTTTGGGAGGCCGAGGTGGATGAATCACCTGAGGTCAGGAGTTCGAGACCAGCCTGGCCAACATGGTGAAACCCTGTCTCTACTTAAAAAAATATAAAAATTAGCCAGGCATGGTAGCAGGTGCCTGTAGTCCCAGTTACTTGGGAGGCCGAGGCAGGAGTATTGCTTGAACCTGGGAGTTGCAGTGAGCTAAGATCGTGCCACTGCACTCCAGCCTGGGCGACAGAGTGAGACCCTGTCTCAAAAAAAAAAAGAAAGAAAAAGGATTGGAAGGATTGGAGGTGCATCCGATGGCTGTCACTCTCCACATATGTATGACCCAGTATAAATGCCTGCTAGAATAACACTAAGGAATTGGCCCGCCTTGGGCGCTACTGCCTCTGCTGTGCTTGGGATGCTTTACTACAACTTCTGGCTCCAGGTCCACGCTGCCCTGCTGCAGACCCTGCCAACTCAGACAAGGCTCCAAACCAGCCTCTTGACACTCACAGAGCCAGAGACTCTCTGGGACCCTCTGCTGAAAAACCAAATGCCCTCATGGCTGTGCTTGCCAGGAGGTGCAGCAGACCCATGCATGTCCCATCCTCCATATCTGCACCTGCTGGGAGAAAGCTAGGTCTGGTGCACATCTGAGCTAGAGAAGTGTCACATAGTGATATTCTTTAGCTTCCTGGCTTCTAGTGGGCAGTGAGGCACATGGCAAGGAGGTGGGAATGGAAGGGAGCAAGGCCCAGATTCTCCAGCACCACATTCTTTCAATTTTCACCCTTTCTCAGAGTCCACTTCCTCTCAGTCTCCCCGCGCAACTGACCTCTGAATATCAAAGGGCCTCAGAGCTCGATGCTGACCAGAGGGCTTGGGTGGTTGATCTGGAGCTGAGTGTGCTGGGTTCCAGACAGCAGCTCAAGATCCAGGCTTTGGGAAGTCGTGCAGCCACCAGCCAGGCCACCTTTGCCCACCTGAATGAGCTATTACCAAGGAGAATGACCTGTTACCAAGGGCAATGAGAGAAATGTCCCTATTTCTGGCCACCATGGCAAACATCAGCCCTTTTTCATGCTGATGGTCAGCTCACCACTCTGATTCAACCTGCAGTGCTATCCACTCTAAATGACCAGGCAGAAGCAACCTGGCATGGCATCTGGATTTCATTTTGAGGTTGCGTTCAAAAGCTCAAATATAGGTCCCCCTGAGATTAAAAAATCAGATTGAAGGTTTCCTGCAGGCAGGGCTGGAGACCGCCTTCTCAAGTCCCTATGTCTGAGCAGCCATCAAGGACTAAGGAAGATCAGAGAGCAGCATTTGAATCTAGCCTGCAGTCTGCACCCACTCTTCCAGTCTTTCTCTAGGATCTGGACACCTCCCTGGGGAGCCTGCCAGTCCCCAGGGCATCAGGATGTTCAGCTCTCTGGGAGGTCAGGAAAACATCCCAACGGCTTGTTTCTGCTGAGAAACACACTGTCAGTCAAAAGTCTGGGCAAACCTCTGGGGCTGATCATTGTGAACATCAGAGTGCCCGTTTACAGGCCAGCAAGTTCTGTACGGACTTGGTTGAGCTCTCTGAAAAGCCCTGGAGTATCCACCAAGGAACTCCTCTCTTGCTGTCTTTCTGTGGTCCCCAGTTCACCTCCTCCCTCTTGCCCTCCGCCTTTTCTTCTTTGGCCTTTGACTGCGATTTTCTTTGAAGAAAGAAATTATTTTGCCCCAGGAAACTCATTTATAGTGAAATAAGTGAAAGATCTGGGCATCCGGCCCCATGTGGGGCTCGTTTTTGGGTTATTGCTTTAGCATGCCTTCATCTGGCTTGGCCAAGCTTGGAACCTCTCCTTGCCAGCATCACACCTGGCTTCAGCTGGAAGGGAAAGGACTTCAGCTTTTCATCTTCTGGGCCTCTTTGTTATTACTGGAGCCAAGGTTTGGCCTGGGATCAGACAGGGGGAGGGGACGGACAGCGGGCTGGGAACCAGAGCTGGAAACTGTCCCAGAGGCCTGGGAAGAGAAAGGGCTTCCTGTAGCTTTGGAGTGGCTGCTCCTCTTGAGTCGGGCCTACGGCTCCCAGGCTGGTGGGGCTGAACTGCAGCTGGGCAGACTCCGAAAAGGATGACCCCCCTGACCTAAGGGTTGTTGCTGATTTTAGATCCATAAGAAAAGGCCTTCTTAAGCCCCTTGTGATAAGATATTTTAAGTGATTCTGCTTAAGTGAGAGATGCATAAAGATGAGAAAAAGCAAAAGGGTTAAGCTTTTAAAGCCATATGCTAAATTTCCTGAGTAGGGAGATTGCTTTTGGGGATGGTTTATAGGTTAACCGTTAATATTTTCTTAAAAGCTGGCTTATTTCTATCCCTTATTTTTTTTTAATGTAGCTTTGAGAAAAACCAAATTACCCTTTAGCACGCCTAAGAGGATTTTGTCTATGGTACGTTTCAGGATCTTTATGGTGTGCATATCTAGTGAAAACCATTTCCCATAAAAATACCAAGGGAGGGCATTGCGATGGGATTTTAAGCTTATTTAAAATTAATTGCAGATTCATTTCACTGCACATTCATTGAGGGGTTTTCTTTCTTCATTATTAACATGAAGAAATGGCGAGGGCTCTGCCAAAAGTCTGAGAGGAGAGCGTGGCTGCTCTGAGAGTTTCCTGCGGGCAGCAGACGTCTGCCTAAGGACTGCATTCTTGGGCCGCCAAAGCACTGGCTTGTCCCTGGTTAAATGGGACTGAGGCACAGAATTGACAGTATGACTCACTAGGGCATCCGTGGCTTCCGGCTCTCCCCCAACCTCCCTGCCTGCCTGCCTGGCTGGCAAACAGCACCACAATGAGGACACAAACAGCATGTTCAGGGTCGCTGAAGAATTCAAAGGCAGCTGAAAGCAGAGACTGGAAGGGAGAAGAGAGGTGTGCTAGAGTCTCCCGGGGGGACATGGACTGTACAGGGGAGGCCCCACAGCAGACGTCCCATAGGGCCCCTCCGCTCTGTTTGTGTGTACTCAAGAACTTAGAGGGGTACCTAGCAGCAGGAACAGTTTGTTCATTCATATTAGGTACGTTGAGACACTCTGAAGGTCTTTGCGAGGAGGCGATTATAACTCCGGTTAGTTTCTTTGAACTTCTTGATTTGCTCACCCCGTCTTCTGTTGAGAGATGCTGAGGTCTCAAAGGTGCGTTCACTGGGGTTTGGCCTAGGTAAGTCTGTTGGTTCTGGGCATGAAAGAGGCCTTGGTGAGCCTCTGATCTACCTGTTTATTTCACACTGAGGAACCCAGAAGGGGTGAGGAACTTTCTCAG
>NW_012100320.1:9365974-9386495 GCF_000951045.1 Mandrillus leucophaeus | reverse complement strand
GACCCCATTTTGCAGGGAGACCGTGGGCATGACGTGAGAGGGTCCACTCCTGCTACCATCCCACAGTTCCTGCCTTGCACAAGCCCCCACTCCTACCTGGACAGCCCCAGTGGCATTTTGGCTTCCCTGGTATCAGTCTCAGCACAGACGCCCCTGTCCAGAATTCCTCTAAAAGTCTGGTTGTTCTCCTTTTCCAGTGCAGTTATCAAGTAACCGGCTGCAGGACCCTTTGGGAAGGGATCAGGAAATGATTTATCACATATACTTGTGATGGCATTACAAGGTCCTTCCTCGAGGGGATCTGGCCTCCCCTGCAAATGGTGGGTCCCGTGTCTGTAAACTGACTTAGATCTGGAAGCTGTATACAGAACCATTGTACTCTAGTGGGGCAGCTGATGGCAGCTTCTGCTTGCCGGCTCTCTGTGGTTTTTGTTGTAGTTGTTTTCAGGTAAGTCAGATGACACTCTTGTGCCCCTCAGAAGAACAGCATGATCAGCTGGCAATCACCAAGATCGCCACAGGTCGGGGCGGCCTGATTGCCACTCCAGCCTTGCTGCCTGTTACAGTCATTCCGTTTAATTCCTGCTTCTGAGTAAATGCTCTCCTCAGCATCAGCCTGTCTGGAATCCTATTGCCCCTACTCAGGATTCCAGGCCCCCCAGGTCCACGGCAGCATCTGTGACCCCCCAACCGTGTCCTGTCCCGGAAAGAACAGCCACCACCACTGAGCTCCTGAAGGGTGCTGGTGGCCCCCTGTCCTGTGCCATTTTTATTGCCTTACAGGGGGCATGGGCTCTGGTTGCTTAGAGGAAACAAAGTGAGCTCTGTGCTTTCACATAATATGTCCATTCTGCCATTCCCACCCTCCTGAGAATGCTATTCCTTTCTCAGTGTTTCACCAAACATCCCAGCATCTCCACCTCCTAGACCACAGAGTTTTTTTTTTTTCTAGTATGCTATTTATGTAATTTAAAAACACATCCGTATAAAGCTCATGCATGCATGCATATTTGAAGACTTATAGCAAAACTACTAGAGTGCTGGCCAAAAACAAGGGCTGGGGAGGAGAAAAGGTGCCAGTATCAAGGTTACGGGGCAAAAAGCAAAAAAAGAAAGTGACGAGAAATACCAGATAGAGCGGCGTTGCATGGGCCCGTGAGTACGTGCTGTGTACTAAGAAATAGTGAACAACTTACATCTGAGAACCTTTTGAAAACTAAAAGTCCAAACAAGACTCCAGGCCAACCCACAGCTGACTGGGCTCCACGAGACATGTCTCTGATTGTCGGGTGGGTTTGGAGGACTGATTAGCACTCAAGGAGGTGGCAGTGGGTCCTTTGGGGTGGTCGGGAGGAACAGGGGTAGCAAGGGTCCATCTGACTGAGGGTCTTCAATGGGGGAAGGGGACCCAGGGTAGAGCTCTGAGCTACAGGGGGCAAGGGTGCTCACATACTGAACCTGGAGGCCCATTCTGAGGGAGGGGCTTTGCACCTCTTCAAGTAGGGAGGTCCTCTGGATGGCCCCAGCCCTGCAGCCCTGGAGGCCAAGTTGGCTAGAGTCTGGCATCCCACCTGGGGACAGTGGCTGGAGGTGGCCCTGTCCAGAGGGGCAGGGGCTGAGGAGCAGGGAAGTGCGGTCTCATGGGGAAAGGAAATAGGCTGAGGGCCAAGGCAACTGGGTGCTGACTTCCCACACAGGGGCCTTCTTTGAGTCCAGGCCTGAAGAAGCCATCAGTAGCATCTTAGGATTGGGGCTTCAGAGTCCTTGTCAAGACACTGAGCCCTGAGTTATGACATGCTCCCTCATTGGTCAATATAAAAAACACTCAGCCTTATCTCTAGCCAACCACACTGTGCCTAAACTCCCAAGATCCTCCCTCACATGTGTTCCCATGTTCCTTGCAGGAGGGCACCTGCTGCTTCCTTCCAGAGGAGGGGCTGTGTTTCTCTGCTTGGACTGTGTGGTGTCCTGACCCTGGTTATTGGCAATGGATGGTGGGGGGAGATCTTGAGAAGGTCAAGCATCATTTGGGGAGGCACCTGAGTCAGGTGAGGTTTCTGCATGGTCTCCACACAGCAGGAGGCCACTCTTCTCTAACGAAGGGGAGGGAGCTTCTTCCAGCCCTGATGTTTCAAGGCATCCGGGGTTCCAAATTCTCAGTTTTGCTTACCCAAATATCCCCATTCCAGGCCTCAGGGTCCCACTCTTTTCCTATGAAACCTCTGATATTGACATGGGAGACTTGTCCTCTTAATAGCATTGCCACCTTTACAATTAGATCCTGGGCCTGAGGATTACCCCAGGGGTGCCTGTGGGTAAGAGCCATGAGATCTTAAATGCACCACACAGGCCCTCTGGCTTTCAGAGGGAACCTTGAGTTAACTGCTACCTGATCTGGGCCTGTCACTTTCTTTTCTTTTCTTTCTTTGTAATAGAGCAGTTTCTTTTTTAGAGTAGTTTAAGGTCCACAAAAAAAAAAAAAAAAAAAAATTGACAGTACAGAGAGTTCCCAGATAACCTCTACCCCCACACATGTACAGCCCCCCCCCAACTAAAGACATCCCCCACTACAGAGATCTCTGTTATAATCTATGAACCTACAGTGACATGTCATTTTCACCCAAAGTCCATAGTTTATATCAGGGCTCACTCTTGGTGTTGAACATTCTCTGGGGTTTGACAAATAGAAAATGTCATGTATCCACCATTATAGCATCATATAGGGTAGTTTCACCATCCTCAAAATCCTTCGTGCTCTGTCTAGTCATCCTTCCTTCCCTTCTTCTTACCCCCCTAGCAACCACTGATCATTTTACTGTCTCCATGGTTTTGCCTTCTCCAGAATGTCATCTATAAAATCATGCAGTCTGTAGCCTTTTCAGATTGACTTTTCTCACTTAGTAATATGCACTAGGCTGGGGGTGCTGGCTCACGCCTGTAATCCCAGCAGTTTGGGAGGCCGAGGTGCATGGATCACCTGAGGTCAGCAGTTTGAGATCAGCCTGGCTAACATGGTGAAACCTCATCTCTACTAAAAATACAAAAATTAGCTGGGCGTGGTAGTGGGCACCTGTAATCCCAGCTACTTGGAAGGCTGAGGTAGGAGAATTACTTGAACCTAGGACGTGGAGGTTGCAGTGAGCTGAGACTGTGCCACTGCACTCTAGGCTGGGCAACACGAGCAAAACTCTGTCTCAAAAAACAACAACAACAAAAAAACGTATGTATGTATATGCATTTAAGGCTACTCCAAGTCTTTTCATGGCTTAATAGTTCACTTTTTTAAGCATATTCCATTGTCTGGATGTGCCAGTTTATTTATCCATTCACCTACTGAAGGACATCTTGGTTGCTTCCAAGAGTTTTGACAATTATAAATAAAACTGCTATAAACATCTGTGTTTTTGTGTGGACAAAAAATTTCAACTCATTTGAATAAATGCCAAGGACTACGACTGATGGATCATATGGTAAGGGTATGTTTAGTTTTATAAGAAACTGCTCAACAGTATTCCAAAGTGACTTTACTAATTTGCATTCCCACCAGCAATGAATGGGAGTTCCTGTTGCTCCATATCCTCACCAGCATTTGGTGGTGTCAGTGTTGTGGATTTTTGTCATTCTAATACATGTGTAGTGGCATCTCACTGTTGTTTTAATTTGCAATTCCCTAATGACATATGATGTGAGCATCTTTTCATCTGATGGTTTTTCATCTGTATGTCTTTTTTGGCAAAGTGTCTGTTCAGCTCTTTTGCCTAGTTTTTAACTGGATTGTTCATTTTCTGATTGTTGAGTTTTAAGATTTCTTTGTGTATTTTAGATAACAGTACTTTATCAGATATGTCCTTTGCAAATATTTTCTCCTGGTTTGTGGATGCTTTCCTTGTTCTCTTGAATGTGTCTTTTTTGGCAGAGCAGAAATTTTAATGAAGCCAAGCTCATCAATTATTTCTTTCATGGATTGTGCCTTTGGTGTTATAACTAAAAAGTCATCATCAAGCCCAAGGTTATCTGGATTGTTTCCTGTGTTATCTCCTAAGAGTTTTAGAACTTTGCATTTTACATTTGCGTCTACTGTCTACTTTGAGTTAATTTTTCTTAGGGGTGGAAGCTTTGTGTCTAGAGTTAATTTTTCTTAGGGGTGGAAGCTTTGTGTCTACATTCATGTTTCTGCATGTGGATACTCAGTTGTTATAACACCATTTGTTGAAAAGACATGTTTTCTTGATTGTATTGCCTCTTTGCTCCTTTGTCAAAGATCAGTTGACTATGTTTATGTGGATCTATTTTTCTATTTTGTCCCATTGATCTGTTTGTCTATTATTTCATCAATACCACACTGTCGTAATTACTGTAGCTTTATAGTAAGAATTGAAGTCAGGAAGTGTAAGTTCTCTCACTTTTGCTCTTCTCCAATACTGTGTTAGCTGCTCAGTGTTTTGATTCTCCATATAAACTTTAGAATCAGTTTTGGGTCTTCAATAGGTAGCTGAGGACTCAGGTGAGGTCTTTGGACCAGTAAGATTCAATGCTAAGCGGCAATGTAGGACAATTTGTTAGGGTCTGCGGGTGGAAGTGAAAAGCGGCACGTGAAAGCAGAAAGACCAGGGGCTGAACATGACTGACCAGGGCTGGAGCGGGGGGCCTGAGCCTAGGGGGTGGCAGGGGAGCTAGTCTAATCCTACGCTTTCCTGCAGGGAAAGGCTACTCTAATCATTTTCTTCTCAGGTGGCCAGCTTCTCCATCTGCTGGGCAAGAGTGCATGGGAGCCATAGGCTCTAAAGAGGAAAATGCTTTAGGGGGAACTTGAGGCTGAGCTTGGAAATACTGATTCTGAGGAGCTGCCAAGCTGGAGCTGAAGAAAGGCTCTGCACACAGGTGAGGCCACAGGAGGGAAGATAGTGTCAGTACTTGGCTGGGTTTCCCTCTTTCCTGTCCCCCAGTCAAGCAGGGAGGTAATAGTGCACTTCAATGCCTCCTGGGAGCTATGTGGCCAGGTGGGATAAAGAAATCTCTATAAAGCTTCTGCTCTGCAAAGCCAAATCAGTAGAAGGTCAGAGGGCCTGAGGGGGAGGCGAAAGGAAGGGAGGTTGAGAGTCAAGGTGGTGTCTCAGGAGAAGAGGTTGGGAAGAGTTCCCTGGCATTGCAGGCCAGTTATGAGAAAAGCTCTTGTGCCCTAGCCAGGCCTACTTCTGGGCAGTGTCACACCCTGGGGAGGATTGACTTCAGGGTACATGGGATGCTAGGGGTTCCAACCTTGGGGGTCCTAGGAGCAAAGGCTCCTAGATACATCTCAGAGGAAGTCTATGTGGGCAGATGACCAGAGCCTCCTCCCACCACGCCCAGTGCCTCGGACCCCATGGGAGGAGGAAGTGAGACCCCAATAATGGCTGGGGTTAAAATGTCTTCCAGCTTGGCAGAAGGGAAGAGGGTGTGTAGACTTAGCAGTTAAGCTAAATTATGGAAAATAGACATAGTAATCTTCCACCCAGGCTGGTAAATAAAATATTTCCTTTTGCCCAAATTTGTCAACACAGATTCCTAGAATAAAAGTTACTGTAATATTAATTACCATTATAACGAGTACTACCAACAACAAGTATTTTTTTGTAATGCTTGATTTGTGGAAATTCTACACATGAATTATTTCATCTTTAAAATAACCTAGGAAGGCAGATATAGTTTAAGTCCATTTTATATTATGCAGAAACTGAGGCCAAGAGAGGTTAACTTACTTGCCTGATGTCACACAGTTATTAATGGTGGAGTTGGAATTCAAATTCAGGTTTTAGAAATTATCATGTAATCTGGTCTCTCCTTCACATCAGCTCTAAGCACTAGCTGTAGGGATTTCAAAATGTGGAATGTCCTCTTCATGTAAAATGCTTACCATCATGCCTGGCGCACACTGGCTCATTAAAGATTAGCATCATTTTTGTTACCATTTGTCAGAGGAGTCATGCCTCCCATTCTGTATTCTTTCTTTTTTCTCTTTTTTATGAGACAGGGTCTTGCTCTGTCGTCCAGGCTGGAGTGCAATGGCATAATCTCGGCTTACTGTGACTTCTGCCTCCTGGGTTCAAGTGATTCTTATACCTCAGCCTCCTGAGTAGCTGGGATTACAGGCATCTGCCACCGTGCTGGGCTAATTTTTGTATTTTTAGTAGAGACAGGTTTCACCATGTTGGCCAGGCTAGTCTCAAACTCCTGACCTCAAGTGATCTGCCAGCCTGGCCTCTGAAAGTGCTCCAAATTACAAGCGTGAGCCACTGTGCCTGGCCCCATTCTGTATTCTTTCTTGCATATTAAAATAAAAAATAATTTAAACTACAATGAAATGGCCCTTTTCTGTGAAACTTTTCTTTGTCTCAGCTGTGCCAAACAGCATCCGACTGCTGTCTGTCCAACCCTTGAATGATCTGCAGAGATTCAGCAGATTCCTGCCCCTGTAGATGCCTTTCCTGGCTTCTGTCCAGGTGCTCATGGACTATGAATGACTTGAGAGTAAGGACAGAATCCATGCTTCCCTGGGAGCTCTTGGCACCACCTGGATATCCTGCTGAGGCTGAGGGCTGATGCCTGTGGGTGTCCCAGAGAGCACCCACTTGCTTTTGTGGGCAGGACTGCCTCTCTCCTCTCCTAGGGACACCAACGCTGAACAGGCTCCAGCCAAGCAGTTCCTCTAGGGAAGATCAGTCCTTAGAAAAAGTGTTCTCCCTTTCCTTGTCAATATGTAGTTTGGGGGCAATGGCTGACCTCAAACCCCTAATTGGGTTGCCTGGTCTCTCTGATTCTCTTTTCGTCTTCATACCTTCGTAGCTAACATCTCACTCCTTTGCCTCAATATCTTCAGTGTTGTATAGAAGACAGACCATGGGCTTAAAATAAGTTCTCGATCTGAATCCTGGGCCCACTCAGCCTAAGACATTTAACTTCTGAGAGCTGCGATTGTTCCATCTGCAAAACATGGTAAGAATATTCTTTTTACAGGGTTGATGTGGAGGCACCTGGCTCAGTATCTGGTATGTAGCAAAGGCACATACCTAATAGTCTTTCCATCTTCCTTTTAATAATCATTCTGTGCTGCCAATCCCAGAAGTAAAAGGTTGAAGACACAATGCCTTACTCTAAAAAAACACATCTCTAGTTTAAAAGGCTTCTTCAGCCGAAGGCTGAAGGTGCTCTGGGATCAATGGGCTTTTGGCTTCATTTCATTCACCCCTCCGCACCTGTACCATTCTCACCCTCTTTGTGAGTTGTTGATCACTGTGGCCAAAGAGCCATTACTCATACGGTTTAGTCAGTGGTTAAGAGCTCTGGTTCTGAGTCAGACAGACTGAGGTTCAAACTTCAACCCTGCCTGGCTGGTGACATTCAGTGATTTATGTAACCACTTGTACTTCAGTTTCTTTATATTTTAAACGGGTATAATAATTGTGTTACCTCATAGTGCTATTGTGGTGATGAAACAGGGTGATGCACACAAAACATTTAGCATAATGCCTGGCATGCAGAAGTACCCACTAAAAGTTAGCTATCATGATCACTATTAGAAGATGTTCTGAAGAACATTGTTATTTCTGCAATATTAGTACAGTTCCTGGGCTCCTCAAAGACAAGATAAAAGTCACTTGTCATCCACAGGGTCTGGTGTTAGTAAAGCTGTGGGAGGCATGAAAGCAATGCGATAGAGTCACTGCAGTGATTGCGGGACCTAGGTGGTGAAGACAATGTGAATCATGAATTCATCCGGGGACAACTATGCCCAATCCAAAAATGTTTCCAGACTTTGTTTCAGGGAGTTCGGTGAACTGAACACATTGAATGATACCCTAGAAGAAGAAAACAGTTAAGAAAAAAAGAGAACTGGATAAATGGTTTTGAACAAAAAAATGATTTTAAATGAAGAGCTGAGCAGATAAGAAAATAAGGAATGCACAGAAACAAAAGAAAAAGAAGACAAATAACAACGACAGTCATAACAATAATAGGGAAGGCAGAAAGTAAGCTAGCAGAAAAGCCAGTTCACCTTGAAGGTATTTGCCAAAAATGATGGCCTTGAACTTCAATTTTTGAAAGCTGGGTATGGTATGGGAGATAAAATGTTAGTTCCACTCAGGCTGATAAATCCCACAGAGACCCTCACATAGAGCTGGGACTCAAAAGGGCTGCATCTGTAATGTAAAGGTAAATGTCTAATGTCCAGGAAGGAGGGGACAGCAGGCACACTTGCCCTTGCCTGGCAAGACTGGGCACTGGGTGGAAAGAAAAAGTACTCTTTGTGAAATCGTAATTGCAGGCTGGCCCTCATGTGGGTCTGCAGCCCAGGTTCATTCTGCTTACATGGTCTGAAATACCTTCAACAGAGAATTGAATTTAAAGCAGTCTTAGGTTTGTATTGCTGGCAGAAGCAAATGTAAAGCATCCAGAGAAACACAACTTCAACCCTAGGCTCAAAGAATCCCCACAGATAAAATTCCAATGAATTTCTGCTCACAGTCAAAAATCATAAAATAGGCATGAAAAATTACACCATGAGCAAGAGCCAGCAGAAAAAACAGACAGCAGAATTAGCCCTGAAAAGACTTTCATATCAGAATTAATGGATACAGAGAATTAAGGAGGTATGTTTACCATGTTTATAGAAATGAAAGAGATCCTTGAAAATAAGCAAAGAAAGAGATAAAAGAAAATAAGTACTCTGAAAAGGGTAAAAAGAAAATAGAATATCAAAGGAAGAACCAAGGTGAATTATAAAAGAACCAAATAAAACTTTCAGGAATAAGAAATAGCAATTGAAATCTAAAATTTGAGTAGATGGGTGATATAGCATATTAGAAGCAGCTGAAGAATTATGAACTAGATGATAGATCTGAAGTAATTACCTAGAATGTATCCCAGAGACAAAAGGCAATGGAAAGTATGAAAGGAAAGTTACGCAACATGGAAGATGAGTAATCTCTAATCAGAGTTTCAGAAGAGAAGACAGAAAAATCATAGCTGAGAATTCTCCGGAATTTTTGAAAGACAGTACACTTTAGAACTAGGATACTCTGAATTTCAAGCAGGATAAGAAATTTACCCCAGACATATCATTGGAAAAATGCAGAACACTAAAGACCAAGAAAATATTACAAAAGCAACCATAAAAAGATGAACTACCTACAAAACAATTACACTTGCAAGGGGAATAAAAACCAGAAGATAATAGAAAAATTGTTGAGAAAAATAACAGTCTAAAATACAGTTTTATATACAATACTGAGTATACAATAGTCAGCAAAAATATCTTTTAAATGGGAGGCCAAAATAAAGTCATTTTTAGACAAAAAATGAGGAAGTTGAAACCAGCAAATCTTCACTTAAGGAAATTCTAAAATCATATACTTCCTACAGAAGGAATGTGATCTCAGATGTGATCCCAGATCTCAGATCGGATATACAAAGAGGAATTAAGAGGCAAGAAATTGGTGAACATGTATGGGCATATCTAAATATGCAATGACTATATAAAATAAGAATAATGTCTATTTTTTGACTAAAGGAAAAATAGGATAAAAAGTAGATCCCAATAACTTGCAAGTTATTGGGAGGTATAATCAGAGTTAAGTATTTAAAAACCCATGAATTTTTCAGAAAAGGGGTGAGGATACTAATTAGCTTTAGACACTATTAAACATGCTTGTTAAACTTTCAAGGGTAGCTACTGCAATAACAGAGGTAAAAAACTGAGTGGGAAAAACAAATCAATCACCCTCCCTCCACCAAAAAAATGACCAGGAAAGAGAAACCAAATAAGAAAAAGAGGAAAAGTGGGACAAATGTGTACTGTAGTACAAAATAAGATAACAAAAATAGATCAAAATATGCCAACAGTCACAATAAATGTAAAGTAACTAAAATTTCTGGTAAAAGACAAGGATTTTTGGAGTTGATTATTTTTTAAATAAGCCAAATTCAGTTTATATGCTTTTTACGAGAGACATAACTAAAACATAAGCATACATAAAAGCTCAGTGTAAAAGGCTAGAAAGATATATAACAGGCAAATACTAAGCCAAAGAAAACAAACGATGTGGTGATATTAATAGAAGACAAATAGTATTTAAGGAAAGAAGCATAACTTTTTCCTTTACATAATGATAGGACATTCTCCACTAGGAAGATGTAACAATTCCAAACCAGAATAAACCTAATAAAAATAACATAAAAATATATAAAGCAAAAATTGTCAGAACTTCTATAAGAAGAAACTTACACATTCATAATCAAAATAGATTTTAACCTTCTTCTCTTATTGATTAATCTGGGAGATTAAAAAATTAACAAAAATATAAAGTATTTGAACAACACAAAGATGAAGTTTGCCCTAATAGACTTTTGCACACAGAGAACACATTCTTTTCTTTTCTTTTTTTTTTTTTAACTTTTAAGTTCAAGGGTACATGTGCAGGTTTGTGTATTAGTCTGTTTTCATGCTGCTGACAAACACATACCCAAGACTGGGCAATTTACAAAAGAAAGAGGTTTAATGGGACTTACAGTTTCACATGGCTGGGGAGGTCTCATAATCATGGTGGAAGGCAAGGAGCAGCAAGTTGCATCTTACATGAATGGCAGCAGGTAAAAACAGAGCTTGTGTAGGGAAACTTCCATTTCTGAAACCATCAGATCCCATAAGACTTATTCACTATCATGAGAACAGAGCAGGACAGACCCACCCCTATAATTCAATCATCTTATACTGGGTTCCTCCCACAACACATGGGAATTGTGGGAGTTACAATTCAACATGAGATTTGGGTGAGGACACAAACCATATCATTCTGCCCCTGGCTTCTCCTAAATCTCAAGTCCTCACATTTCAAAACCAATCATGCCTTCCCAACAGTCCCCCAGAGTCTTAACTCATTTCAGCATTAACTCAAAAGTCCACAGTCCAATGTCTCATCTGAGACAAGGCAAGTCCCTTCCACCTATGAGCCTGTAAAATCAAAAGCAAATTAGTTACTTCCTAGATACAATGGGGGCAACAGGGGTACAGGCATTGGGTAAATACAACCATTTCAAATGGGAGAAATTGGCCAAAACAAAGGGGCTACAGGCCCCATGCAAGTCCAAAAGCCAGCAGGGCAGTCAAATCTTAAAGTTCCAAAATGATCTCCTTTGACTCCATGTCTTTTTTTTTTTTTTTTTTTTTTTGAGACGGAGTCTCGCTTTGTCACCCAGGCTGGAGTGCAGTGGCGCCATCTCGGCTCACTGCAAGCTCTGCCACCTGGGTTCACGCCATTCTCCTGCCTCAGCCTCCGAGTAGCTGGGACTACAGGCGCCCGCCACCACGCCCGGCTAATTTTTTGTATTTTTAGTAGAGACGGGGTTCCACCATGTTAGCCAGGATGGTCTCGATCTCCTGACCTCATGATCCACCCTCCTTGGCCTCCCAAAGTGCTGGGATTACAGGCGCGAACCACTGCGCCCAGCTGACTCCATGTCTAACATCCAGGTCATGCTGATGCAAAAGGTGGGTTCTTATGGTCTTGGGCAGCTCCACCCCTGTGACTTTGCAGGGTAACGCCTCCCTCCTGGCTGCTTTCACAGGCTGGCATTGAGTGTCTGTGGCTTTTCCAAGACCATGGTGCAGGCTAACAGTGGATGTACCATTCTGGGGTCTGGAGGATGGTGGCCCTCTTCTCATAGCTCCACTAGGTGGTGCCCCAGTAGGGACTCTGTGTGGGGGCTCCAATTCCACATTTCCCTTCTGCATTGCCCTAGCAGAGGTTCTCCATGAGGGCCCTGCCCCTGCAGCAAACTTCTGCTTGGACATCCAGGCATTTCTATACATCCTCTGTAATCTAGGTGGAGGTTCCCAAACCTCAATTCTTGACTTCTGTGTACTCACAGGCTCAACACCACGTGGAAGCTGCCAAGGCTTGGGGCTTGCACCCTCTGAAACCATGGCCCAAGCTGTACTTTGGCTCCTTTTAGTCACAGCTGGAGTGGCTGGGATGCAGGGCACCAAGTCCCAAGGCTGCACACAGCACCAGGACCCTGGGCCTGGCCCATGAAACCATGTTTTATTCCTAAGCCTACATGGCTGTGATGGGAGGGGCTGTTGTGAAGACCTCTGACTTGTGCTGGAAACATTTTCCCCATTGTTTTGGGGAATAACATTTGGTTCCTCATTACTCATGCAAATTTCTGTGACCAGCTTGAATTTCTCCTCAGAAAATGGGATTTTCTTTTCTACCACATTGTCATGTTGGAAATTTTCCAAACTTTTATAATCTGTTTCCCTTTTAAAACTGAATGCTTTTGACAGCACCCAAGTCACTTCTTCAATGCTTAGAAATTTCTTCTGCCAGATACCCTAAATCATCTCTCTGAAGTTCAAAGTTCCACAAATCTCTAGGGCAGGGGCAAAATGCCACCAGTCTCTTTGCTAAAACATAGCAAGAGTTACTTTTACTCCAGTTCCCAACAAGTTCCTCATCTTCATCTGAGACAACCTCAGCCTGGATTTCATTGTCCGTATCACTAACAGCATTTTGTTCAGAGCCATTCGATAAGTCTCTAGGAAGTTCCAAACTTTCCCACATTTTCCTGTCTTCTTCTGAGCCCTCCAAACTGTTCTAACCTCTGCCTGTTACCCAGTTCCAAAGTCACTTCCATATTTTCGGGGAAGGTTTGCAGCACTGCCCCACTCTACTGGTACCAATTTACGGTACTAGTCTGTTTTCACACTGCTGATAAATACATACCCAAGACTGGGCAACTTACAAAAGAAAGAGGTTTAATGGGACTTACAGTTCCACATGACTGGGGAGGCCTCACAATCATGGCAGAAGACAAGGAGGAGCAAGTCACATCTTATATGGATGGCAGCAAGCAAAAAGAGAGCTTGTGTAGGGAAACTCCCATTTTTAAAACCAGCAGATCTTGCGAGACTTACTCACTATCAAGAGAACAACTCAGGAAAGATCTGCTCCCATTATACAATCGCCTCCCACTGGGTTCCTCCCATGACACGTGGGAACTGTGGGAGTTACAATTCAAGACCAGATTTGGATGGGGACACAGCCAACCATGTCAGTTTGTTACACAGTTAAACTGGTGTCATGGGGGTTTGCTGTACAGATTATTTTATCATCCAGGTATTAACCCTAGTACCCATTAATTATTTTTCCTGATCCTCTCTCGCCCCCCACCCTCCACCCTCTGATAGGGCCCATTGTTCTTTTCAAACACATGGGGAACATTTATGAAAATTTATCATGAGAGAGGTGATGAAGCAAGCCACAGCAATTTCAAAAGGAGTGTTGTTATACAGGCTATGTTATTTAACCATAATGCAAGTAAGTTGGAAATCAACAACCACAATGACAAGAAATTATAAACTCCCGTTATTTTGGAAGTTAGAAAAGAGAACACTTAACAGCTCAGGGGTTAAAACATTTATAATAGAAATTAGAAAATATTTATAATTGAACATTAATGAAAATATTACACATCAAAACATAATACCACCAGAGCAGTATTTACATGGAAGTTCATAGCATTAAATACTTATATTAGAAATGAAAAAAACCTGAATATTAATGAGGCATACATGAAACTTAATAAGTTAGAATAAAAACAGAAAGTGAAGGAAGGTGATAATAAAGATAAGTGAAGAAAGAGAACATAGGCATACAGTCGACGTTATAAAAAACACTTCAGGCTGGGCGCGGTGGCTCACGCCTGTAATCCCATCACTTTGGGAGGCCAAGGCGGGGTGGGGATCACCTGAGGTCAGAAGTTCAAGGCCAGCCTGGCCAACATGGCAAAACCCCATCTCTACTAAAAATACAAAAATTAGCCGGGTGTGGCAGCACGTGCCTATAATCCCAGCTACTCAGGAAGCTGAGGCAGGAGAATTGCTGGAACCCGGGAGGCAGAGGCTGCAGTGAGCCAAGATCATGCCACTGCACTCCAGCCTGGGCGACAGAGTAAAACTCTAGCAAACAACAACAACAAAAACAACCAAACAAAAGAAACAACAACAACAACAAAAACCAAAACCACTTCAAAGTTAGTGTTTTGAAAAGATTAATACAATAAATTTACCAAGATTGACTGGAAAAAAACCCAACAACCAGGTGTCGTATTTGGAATGAAAAAATATCCCCAATTTACAAGAGGTCCGTATCATTCTTAGTTTTTTTTACAGATGAGATTTAAAATTCCTTCTAACTTCAGTCTAAGTTCTTCTTGGCAAACCTGAGCCCAGAGACTGAATGTGATTTGCACATGGACAGAGAATCACTGCGCTTATCTGTCACGTCTTTCACTTGCCTGACCTTCACAGCAACCTTTCCTTTCACTTGGTCTGCCATTTCTCACAGGAGAATTATTCCTTTGAATTTGAATCCAAGGCACCTCTTAAAACAGGTGAGTATTGGCGATAGCTCACGGAAGGTGAGGGGGTGTCTCAAGATTCCCTTCTGGCCCATTCATATGACCCATCTTCTTGGAGCCCCTTTACTGTATATTGGAAAGACAAATGTGGTAAGAGTGAAAAATTACTGATCATATCCTCTAGTAACAGAGTTTCCCATATAGAGGCAACTGTCTTTGGAATAATAGTGTGGTAAGCCACTGGGATAGAGGGGGAGGGTGCATATAGGAGTCCAAGCCACAGGAATGATGTGTTAAGTTGCTATGCATGAGAACATGAAAATTTGGTTTTTACTCATTGGAGGGCTGGGAAGGGAGGATCAGGAGAAGAGAGGGAGAGACAGGGTAGTCAGAGGGTGTGAGGCTGGGGACCACAGTGGACTGATGTGGTCAAGATCTTTTCTCTAGGGGACTGGGGTGGCTGAAGGATTTCTAAGAATGAGGCTTCCCACTCTTTTGCCTCATTATGTGTGAGATGCTGCAATGTGGCATGCCTCTGTCTGGGTCTTCACTATGAAACGTTTTCAGTTAACCCACCTCCCTCTGCAATGCTTCCTGTGAAATTGTAAAAATGGAAGTCTAGTGGTTTGCCACTTCAGGTTCCAGAGTTAAACAGAAAAATGAGCAGCAGCTTAATGTCAGTGGTGACCAGGAGAATGTGAGCTCTCTGGGAGCTGGCAGACATCTTATAGGGGAGAGTTTTGAACTTCTGGGTGAGGAAATTGTGTTTGTACCAGTTATGATTGCAATTTTCGGCAAGTAAGAGGAGAAACCTCCAAAGAGAGATTGAAACAATCAAAGGGCTGGTACAGTGTTTGGAAGTTGTCACCAGAGTCCCAGGTTCCTTTTCACTTGCTGTTCTACCTCTGTGTGCGGCTTCTGTCCTCTTGGTTGCACGATGGCTGCTCCTCCTCCTGCCATCTTGCCCGTGTTCCAGGAAAGAAAAACAGGGAGGGGGAAAAAGGACAGATGAATGAATGTATCCTCTTTTGAAAATCTTTTCTGGGAGTGCCATCCAGTGACTTCTGCCACATGTGGGTCACGTGGCCACACTTAGTGGTAAGGGAATCTGGGAAGGAGACTATTTTAGCTGGGCTTATTGTCTTCCTGAACCAAATCAAGTTTCTATCATTAAAGATGACTTGGAAAATGACTGTTGGGTGGGCAATTGGCCGTGTCTTCTGCAGAACTCATCTAAACTAGAGCTAAGTGGGCTGGGAGATCCCAGGACTCATCTGGGTTATTTAGAGATGAATAAGACAGCCCTTGAGGACTTCACAATTTAGAAGGGAAGACAGATAAGTAATTGGAACAACAAGAACACTGAATCACATTTTAATATAATGTGGTTAGGGGAAGCAATCGAAGCAAGCACAGGGGGCTGTGAAGCGGAGGTGCGCTGGGGAGGAGGCACAGCAACAGGAGTTAATCACAGGACAGTGTGTGTATTGCATGAGGTGGGGTGGGGAGGGAAGAGGACGTCCTCTGCGAAGGGGACCCTGTAAGTGAGGGGTAGTGTGTGGAATCAAAAGCTGTTTTGTATTATGGGGACCAGTCTAAGGTGGGAAGGGATGGGGTGTGAAGCTGGAGACATCTGCAGGGGTCAATGGTCAAGGCTCTCTGCCTGAGTATGAACCATGGCCTTCATCCTGAAGGCTGAGGCACTGAAGGGCTTGAAGCAGGAAGTGGCTTGGTCCGAATTGTTTTCTTGCACAGCCATTCCAGCAGCAATGTGGGGGTGACTTTGCTTAGGCAGAAGGCAGAGAGGTAGGGGGTGGGGAGGCGTCTCTGAAGACTCTCAGGATGTAGTGGGAGAGTCTATACTGCCCGTCCCAGCTCTGTAGTCCGGGTGATGAGGTTTGGGTAGTGCTTTTTACTAATTCAGTCCAGGAGGAGGGGCAGGGGCATCACTGGGTAGGGGGAGTAGGGATGCATGCTCCCAGTTCTGTATGGAGTTTGGAGAGTGAACTGGAAGGGAGGAGTGCCAGACCCCAAAAGATCTTCTCCCTTTTTAAAGAGGAGGAAATGGCTCTGAGAAGGACAATTGAATTGTCCAACGTAGGTCATACCTATAATCCCAGCACTTTAGGAGGCCAGGGCGGGCAGATCATCTGAGCTCAGGGGTTTGAGACCAGCCTGGACAACATAGCGAAAGCCCGTCTCTACAAAAAATACAAAAATTAACCGCGTGTGGTGGCCCATGCGGGTAGTCCCAGCTACTGGGGAACTGGGGAGGTGGGAGCTGAAGCGGGAGGATCCCTGGGGAACAGAGCGATGCCCTAAAAGGTTGGCTGAGCTAACTGGAGTCCAATCTCCTGACAAGTGCTCCAGCAAGCTCACAGATTGTGCCTTTTTGTCTGTCACTTTAGAAAGACGTCCTTGTTCTGTAACGCTCAGCATTGTTGAGGGAGGCTTTGAGGCTTGACAACAACTACCCGTGGTTGCACAGGTCAGGGCTGGGAGGAGGCTGCCGGGAGAGGGATAGAGGCGGCTCTGGAGAGGGAGGGGTGAGGTCACCTGGGGTGACAGGGCACTGTGCACAGATTGGGGGCGGGGAGGAGAGGCGCTGCCAAAGACGTTACCTCGACTGCTGTGGTCCTCAGAGAGCTCGGGAAGCGGGCTGTGTGGTGGGGGCTGGGCTGTGGTGGGGGCGGGGGGTTCCTCCCTCTGCGGATGGAGCGCGCTCACAGAGGGGACCAGCGCGTCCCAGCCACCCAGCTCCCAAGTTGTCCAGTCCCGCCTGGAACCAGAACCCCTTGACGCTGAACCCTGCGCTCCTGAGACCTGCTGCTGCCGGGGGAGGGGTCCTCACGCGCTGGGCTCGGCCTCTGGTGCCCGCCGCGGCAGCGACCCTGCCCGGGCTGGAAAGGGGCCCACGCTTGGTCCGCAGGGGGCGCTGCGCACCCGGGCAAAGGGGAGGCGCCAGCACAGGGTCGGCGGCGACTCGCCCAGCCCGGCGGAGACCTGCCTGGCAATCGCCGCGCAACGGCTGTACCGGGAGGCAGGGGCTCGGGGATAAGAGAGATTCAGACTTCAAAGGAAATCCTGGGGTCGCCCAGCGGCGGAACCCGGGCAGCCTGGGCAGGGACGGGCGCGGATTCGCCAGGGTCCTGCTGTGCTGTCCTTGCTGTTTCTTTGGTGGAGGCCGGTCGTCCCTCCCCAGCTCCCCGGGGTGTGTGACGGCGGCCGCGAGGCTCTGACCCGAGCAGCCCCCAAGTCCTCGCGGGTCAAGCCCACTGTTTACAGGGATTCTGCCAGGATGAGTCACATCAAAGGCCTAAGCCACAAGTGATTCCACTTAGAAAAGAATTGCCTACGGGTTTCTGACGGTGTTTTGCTGAAAAGGAATCCAGGTGGAGTTTATTGATTTTACTTTGCAGGCGAGGGTCAAAAGACTTGTGGCCCCTTGCTAGCTTGTGATTTGGGCTTATATCTCCTCTCTTAGGGCCCGGTTTCCCCATCTGTTACGTGAAGGGGTGGGACTCGGGCCAGGCCTTTGAGCTCTGGCCTTCTGAAAGCCTGGGAGACACTGGCTCACGGTGGCCCTCACCGCACCATGGAGAGGAGGCCAGCTGTTTCAGCAGGATGAGAGGGCGCCTCTGAATTTTTCGGTATTCTAGCCTTCTTGTAAGGGAGGTAGGGAAGGCTCTGATGTCAGGCTTTAGTGGAGGCCACATGATATTCAGACAGGAGGTTCAGGTGGAGGCCTCATTGGGGAAGTGGAGAATGTGATGCCGGGGGTCCTGGTTCAGGACAGACAGATTTAAACACAGCCACAGCAGGGGCCCAAGAGACTCTGTCCTCGTTGCTTGGCCCACCCTCCTGAGCTTTCCCTGTAGGGGAAAGGCTCCCAGCAAATGCTCGGGCACTAGTAGGCACTGCTGGCAGCCTGTCACTCATACCCTCCCCTGTTTTTTACCTACTTTGTGCTGAGATCCAGGATGGAGGTGACTCATCCTGAATGTGGTCTTGGCAGTGCCCGAGTCACACAAGGTCAGGAAGCTTTGGGAGGACTGAGATAAAATTTCGAGGTGAGAGCCTGGAGAACTAGCAACAGAATGGAATGTTTTCCTACAAGAAAAGCCGAGTCAATGAATCTGGAACCTTTGGCAGCAAAGCTGAGCTTCAGTAGCTGAGTCTGCTAGAGGCCAGGTCCTTGCTGAGACACGGGGACATATCCCACGCTGTAATACTCAACATCTTCATTATACATCATTCTTCCAATTACGATTACTAGCATCTACTTTTTATTGGCTGCATCTCACATCATCTACATCAATCTTCCTAACAGTCCTTGGGGTAGGGGCTGTTGTTATTCCCATTTTATGGATAAGAAAACTAAGGCTTAAAATAGTTACCTCTGTGGCTGGTAGTAGGAACTGCCTCTCCAGTCTCATGGCCCCCGACAGCACATCCACAGCTCATGTTGAGCCTGGCAACAGTGCCGGGAAGTAGGCAGGACCCTGTTGGGTTCCCATTTATGTAACAAGGCAAGTGTGCTCCTAAGAGGGTGAGTCATTGGTCTCCAAAACACAGTGGGAGATCAAAGCTGGACTTGACCTAGAGACAAAGCAGCAGCCCAGACCAGGCATCTCTTGGAGTCTTTTCTGTGGATCTTAAGCCTGCTCTGGCAGTAACCCTGGTGCTGTCCAGATCACCCACATAGGGGAGTTGGGTCCTGGATGGCGTACTCCTACTGGGTGGTTGAATTCCAGGTTGGCGGGATTGGACGGTAGTTTAGTTTTGAGAAAAAAAGGATGAAGGAGAAGGCCTTGAACACATGCTGGAACTTTAGTGTGGAACCTCAGGCATCATCAGGGTCAGTGTGGTGACTGCCTACCCTGCCTATGTATGAGGCCATCAGGAGCCCCTGCAGCCCCACCTCAGAATCCTTGGCCTTGCATTGGTTTTCACCTCCAACCTGGGACATGTCTTGTAGGATCCAGCCTGGGTTGAGTTGTCTAAACTCAGGTGTGATCTGAAGCAGAACTCAATACAGAAGCCATAGCAACCAAAAGAGCCTCCCACACTTCCCCTCTGGCCCCCTAACTTGGAGAAGCAAGTGGAGTGTGTGCTTGTGACTATTGACTCGCATCCACCCCCGTCTTCCCTTCTGCCAACATGGTAGGAGGAGCTCTCTCTGCTTGAGTTCTGAAATCAGGTTTAGCCCCAGTGTTGAGTTGTAATTCCACCCCCAGGGAAGGCCAGGAGAACCTTCTTTTACCATTCAGCATGTGGTATCAGTCAAGCCAAGCATGAACAAGCATGAAGCAACTCATCTACCCTCTCTCACCCACTGCAACTCTTCTCAACCTTCCATTTTATTAATAACTATTGCCCAGGACAGGGTCTTCCCTGTTGAGGCTGGAGGACTAACCCCCCATTCCCCTTCCTCTCGCTCCCAAGCCCTTCCCGACTCTACTGTTATGTTGAGCTTTTTGAAGAAACTTCTGTTTTTGGCCCTGAGTATCCTTAGAGAGTAAGATATTTTGGATTTTCTGTACATTATATAAAGTACCTGTGATGGGGAAATGGCCAAATTCAACATAGTATAATATATGATCCCATGCTATGGTTAGGAAGGATGACATAGAGCCCTATAAACCTATGTGGGCAGATCTCCAGATATATTGTGGAATGAAAAATAGTAAATTTCAGAAAGACAGATTAATTCACAGCAACGACAATTAGCAAGCAAGCAAACTCCTTAAAAGATGACACACTTTCTTTGGGCACGTATATACCCATCCTATTCTATTTATAAATAAATAGAAAAGGGCCGGGCTCGGTGGCTCCTGCCTGTAATCCCAGCAGTTTCGGAGGCCGAGACGGGCAGATCACCTGAGGTCAGGAGTTCAAGACCAGCCTGGCCAACGTGGTGAAACTCTGTCTGTACTAAAAATACAAAAATTAGCCGGGTGTGGTGGCAGGCGCCTATAATCCCAGTTACTTGGGAGGCTGAGGCAGGAGAATTACTTGAACCCGGAAGGTGGAGGTTGCACACCATTGCACTCCAGCCTGGGAGATAAGAGCGAGACTTTGTCTCAAAAAAAAAAAAAAAAAAAAAAAAAAAAAAAAAAAAAAA
>NW_012100320.1:9353570-9365924 GCF_000951045.1 Mandrillus leucophaeus | reverse complement strand
AAAAGAAAAGAAAAGAAACAAGAAACGAAAATGTTGGAAACATAGGAACCTCTGGGGAGAGGTGAAGAAGGGGCTAGATTTGGGGTAGGTGGTGAGGGACTTTAGCCTTATCTGTAATGTTTAAATTTTTTATGAGAATTTGTTACATCATTAAAAATTAGTATTTTTAAAAATTTGGCCTTTCTTGTAGTTGCCCCAGACCTCCTGTCTGAAGCTCCAAGCTGATGTTCTGCACTGTGGGGGATGTGCTTGTGCCCACTCCATCCTAGAGACCCCAAACACCTGCAGAACGCCTTATGTACCAGCTTTACCTGCGTGAGCTCATCTGTCATTGGCCAGCTGTAGGTGACTGCAGCAGGACTTCTGGGAGCCTTTGATCTGGTCCCTCTCAGCTCCTGCCTTTCCAGACTCTGGACCTGATTTCTCAAACCTCTCCACATGTGGCAGCCCCTGAAGCCGTGGCACACTTTGTTGTTCTGCCCTGACATTTATCATTCATCCTCTCTCTCTGACAGTACAGATCA
This sequence comes from Mandrillus leucophaeus, assembly GCF_000951045.1. Taxonomy (NCBI): domain Eukaryota; kingdom Metazoa; phylum Chordata; class Mammalia; order Primates; family Cercopithecidae; genus Mandrillus; species Mandrillus leucophaeus. The sequence goes on along the minus strand of NW_012100320.1, from coordinate 9,365,400 downwards.
TGACTGCCAGTGGGGGGACTGCCTATGTAGGGAGGAAGGCATTTTCTATTTTGTTTCTAATCAGTCTCCTGAAGCTGCCTAGCATTCAGTTCATCTTCTGAGGCCATAGATGGCCCCTCCGGGCTGGATGCTACAGGAATTTGCTGGGAGGTCTTCTGAGGCTCTACATGGTCCTCCAAAGACCTGGCTGTTACTCCCCACTTGTGTACTTGTTCTCCAGCTAGTCATTAGTCATCTATTACGTGCCTGAAACTGTGTCACTCACAAATCTGTTGCTCTATCCACCTCTTCTTGTTCCTGCTGTTACTCCTTGGGCCAGGCCACTGTCCTTTCTCACTGGGAGACTACAGCAGTGGCCAACTTTCTTTCTCCAATGTTTCTTCTCTTTTCAACCAGAGTGAATGTTCTAAATGAAATATGATCACACTCCTCCTTTGCCAAACTCTCCATGGCTTCCCATTGCTCTGGGGTCAAGTCCAAATGCCTTAATATGGCTCACAGGAGTGACTGGTGTGAGCCCTGCTCACAACATCAGCATCCATGCTCTAGCCACGCTGAACACTCAGCCCACCCCTGCCATGCTGTGATGCTCTGGTCTCTGAACCTTAACACACGCTTTTCCCTCTGTCTGCAATACCTTCCTGACACTTCATTTTTGGTGGGGAGAGGGGCTAACTCCTACGTAGGCTTCAGATCTGAACTTACTAGCACTTTTTCCTGGCAGAAACATCCCTGAGTCTCATAGGTTACCCCCAAATGAGTTCTATGCATCTGTCTCCAAGGGCATTTATTACACTTGATGTAATTGCATGTTAAATTTGTCTGTCTCTCCCATGAGGCTGCAATGTCTTGAATAATAACAATAATGTCAACCCTTACCACAGGATGAGCTCTTTTTTACCTTACCATGTGTCAGGCACCATGCTAAGCATATTTTATGTCCTACACTATCTATTCTCACCTTTCTTGGAGTCCAGAGTCAGAGTTCAGAGCCTGCACCTCTACCCGCTGGGAAGGGTAGGGCCTTCGTCTGTCTATTGCATCCATACTTATATCCCTAGCTCCTAGTATAGTGCCTGCCATCTAGTAGGAACTCGGTAACTATTTGTTGAATGAGTAAATAAATCAGGAGGTGTTCAGCAATGGGCAGCGAGTGTGATACCCACCTGGATTAGTTTCCTGTAAATGCAGTGAGGGCTATGCAATATATCCATGTGACAAAACTGCACTTATACCCCCTAAACCTATAAAAATAAAAAATGCAGTGAGGGGAAGCAGAGCTGTATTATTGATCCATGCCAGAAACCACTGGTATGTATAAGTGCGACAACCTGAAGACTGTATCCAGGCAGCACCTCTGGGGCTGTCTGCTGGGCTGGCTGGGCTGCCTGGCTGATGAGATTTGATAAAATGGGGATGGGTACAGTGAGAAGGTGCTGGATCTGGGGAGAAGCTGGGAACCGCCAGACCTAGCCCAGGAAAGAGCTGTATTGGGAGATTCAGGTTAGCAGAGATCTGGTAAGCCCTGAGTGTAGGAAGGTTGATGTGGAGAGACACAGTCCGCAGACATATTTATTTTATTCTGTCTGAAGTGGGATTTCTGATGATTTAAGTCAGTGCTTCTCAACCAGCATGATTTTAGCCCTTAGGAGACATTTGGCAACATCTGAAGACATTTGTGGGTGTCACAGCTGGAGTTAGGGGAGTGTTCCTGGCACCTGGTGAGTAGAGTCCAGGGATGCTACTAAATGTGGTACAATGTGCACAGCAGCCCCATAGCAAAGGGATCTCCAGCACAAGTATCATTGGTGCTGAGGTTGAGAATCCTGGATGTGAAGGATGGAGCAGATGAGCCCGGTGGGTGAGTGAGGTTTGTGGAAGTGTCTTCCCTGACGGCCTTTGACTCCTCTTCAGCAACACAGCCTGTGACAGAGGAGGGACTGGGGGATGACAGTTGCCCCCTCCACTTTCCATTCTTCCCCTGCTCCCCGAAAAACATGACCAGGGCCTTGGTTCCTCTCTATGGTCTCCTGCTCCTCTCCATTCCTCACACTTCTGTTATCACTTCAGGATCAAAAGTTTACAACATTTGGTGCCCATATTTGAGCTGCGTGGGGGTGAGTCTCAGGTGCGAGCGTGCTGGCCTCACTTTCTCCAGGGGACTTTGATGTATGAGCGTGCTCATTGCTCAAAACTGGGGAGGGTCACTACCAGAAAGGGGAGGGCCCAGAACAGAGTAGGGGAGGCTGCCGGCAGGGGCCATCATTGGGATCTGCCCTGGCAAAGTGTGAAGCTTGCCTGTGCCACACCCCTGCTCCTGAAGGCCTGAGGCCCACTTCCTGTACCTTGAGCACTTCCTGTGTTCCAGAGGCAGATATTGTCAGGGGCTGCTTTGGTCATGGAGAGCCCTCAACCCTCGAGGAAGATGTAATCTCTTAGGAGAGAATAGAATTCTCTATTCCTCTTACATCATTTTGGGTATTTTGGGTCCTGTGAGAAGCAGACTCGACCACAGAATTAGATGTGCTGAAGGGGAAACGCATGTGCAGGGTTCAGGGCAAGGAGCAGGAGCTGGCTGGAGTCTGAACCTTCAAAAGGAGAGAGAGAAGGGAGGGCGCTTGCACAGGAAGGCTCACTGCAGTGTGGAGTGGTTCTAACGACGTTTTAGCCGGGCTGTTTGCTTTCAGAGCAGCCACAGGAGCTGCATCCTGCACAAGGGTGCTAAGACCCACCCGCTCAGCCACTGGCTCCTCCCGCCCCTTGACCCTTGGCATTGCTTGCATGGACTTTGCAGGAGGAGCCTCTGTAGGAGCCCTGGACAACTTCTTTTTCCTTTTCAGAAAGCCAGAAAACGAATGAAACCCAAACTCTCGCTCTTGTGCTGTCCAGAACCCCCAAGCCCAGCTTTACCTTGGCACCCCACCCTCATCCTCTCTGCCCCCTACCCTGGCCCTTCACCCTAATCAGGGGCATGGGATCTGCTGCCACTGGAGTCCTGATGCCTCCTCCTCTTGCGTTTGTCCCAGCCTGCCACTTGCCCAGGGTGTCTTCTCTTTCCCTTTAGTCCAAATGAAATCTGTTTGTTTTCGGGCCCAAGCCCACTCCCACTTCTTTAGTGTGATTCAGCCCCCACCCATGTCCCCAGTCCTGGGATTTCTGCTTTAGACAGGGCAGTGCCACAACTTAGCACCTCATTGTTCTCCAGCAGTTTCAGCTATTGTGATTCTGTTTCTTAAATTAGATTACAAATTCCTTGAGGGTCAGGACAATGACAATGGCTCCCCTCCATCCTTCTTTCCTTCTCTTCCTCCTTCCCTTCCTTCTGTTTATCAAGTAGAAATTGATGTTTTCCAACTGGATTGGCCACCTCCAAGGTCCTAGCGGGGTCCCCAGGTTGGCAGAGTTGCTTGTTTGGTGTTTTTGATCTCCAATTGGCCTGAGCTGGTTCTTTTCCTTCCTTCCTGGATCGCTGTGACTTCCAGGGCCCCTTTTCCAGCCTCCCCAGATTAACTCCTATTCTTAGTGCCTTGTTTCTTATGGAGGAACGAGTGACTCAGAATAGCTCCATAGGTGACTTCTCCCCAGGGAAATTTTGACCAAGCCCCAAAGAGTAGACATGATCAAATTCTAAAGAACTTACCTTGCCTAAGGGCAGGGCTGGGTCTTTAAAGCTTCCCCGTTGAGTTGCAAGGAGACCTCTCTGGGCCATGGCCAGCCACTAGAGATGCCCGTGCAGTGAGTTTGGTCCTTGAGGTCACAGAATTAGATCAAATTCTAATGAATTTAATGTGTGAATTTTACACCTGAGCTAGATACTGTACTGTACAATTTAGTAGGCACTCACCATCTGTGGCTTTTTAAAGTTAAATAAAATAAATGGAGTCTTTCAGGACTACATTTATGGGAGCCACATTTTAAATGCTCAATAGCTGCCAGAAACGAATTTTTTAAAAAGCAGGTGTGGGCTGGGCCTGGTGGCTCACACCTGCAATCCTAGCACTTTGGGAGGCCGAGACAGGTGGCTTGCCCAAGATCAGGAGTTCAAGACCAGCCTGGTCAACATGGTGAAACCCTGTCTCTACTTCAAAAAAAAAAAAAAAAAAGCTGGGTGTGGCGGTGAATGCCTGTAATCCCAGCCACCTGGGAGGCTGAGGGATGAGAATCACTTGAACCTGGGAGGCAGAGGTTGCAGTGAGCTGAGATAGTGCCACTGCACTCCAGCCTGGGAGACACAGCAAGACTGTGTCAAGAAATAAAAAGGTGTGGAGCATATCAGGAACTTCTCAGTCCTAAATCACTCCAGCTAAGAGGTTCTTGCCTTGCCTAAGGGCAGGGCCATGTCTTTAAGGCCACTCCCTTGAGTTGCAAGGAGACCCCTCTGAGCCATGTCTAGTCACTAGAGATGCCCATGCAGTGAGCTTGGGCCTTGAGGTCACAGATGCAGTGGTTTCTGGGGCTTTAATGAGGCTCCTGGTAATCTCTCAGCCCTGAGATCCTGCCTTCTGGCTCTGAGAGCAACCACGGGCCAGAGACACCCACTCCACAAGGACAGAATCATGTAGAGCTTCCCCCGATAGCCTCCAGAATGGAAGGCCTATTCTGCAGTGGCCTGGGTGCCAACTTCTTAATGGCTTGAGTACCAGAGTGGTAACCAGCATTCGATGGTAGTTACTGTCAACTGCTTAGCAGAAAGCTGAAGAGCCTGTGGGACATCAGAGTGTGGGAAGGAGAGGAGGAGGGAGAGAGTGCCAGGGAGCAGGGCAGGATGCCTTTCAGGGGCTGAGACCCGGGGCAGAAGGCTCAACAGGACCACAGAGGCCAAGTGCTGACCTTCCCACGAAGAGAAATATAACCCTGGGATCAGGGCGTGAATAGTCTCAGTCACTCCTACAGTGGAGTATCTGGGGGGTGAGGCTCCTTCTTCAGAGGGGGTCCTGGCAAACCTGGATGTGCTCACGGTTAGACACCAGGATGCCCAGGACACTTCATGGGAGGGATAATGCAGCCTGGAATGTTCAGCCTGCGATGAAATGGCTCAGAGGCTATGGGTGGAGGACGGGGCAGAGCTTTTCAAAATTTGAAGGGTGGTCATTTAAAGCAAGGGCAGACAAGCTTTTTCTATAAAGGGAAAGACAGTTTAGGCTTTGTGGGCCTCATGGTTTCTGTCGCGAACACTCAACTGAGTTGTGGCATGGAAGCAGCCATAGACAATGTGGGAGCCAATGGGTGTAAACGTGTGCCAGTAAAACACCGTTTACAGAGATAGGTGGCAGGCATGCTCAGCCCTACACCTGAGCTAGACCCTTCCTCCTCACAATGTGGTCCTTGGACCAACAGCATCAGCGTCACTTGGGGGCATGTGAGAAATGCGAAATCTCACCATTCGGGCGTGGTGGCTCACGCCTATAATTCTAGCACATCGGGAGGCTGAGGCGGGCGGATCACCTGAGATCAGGAGTTTGAAACTAGCCTGGCCAACATGGTGAAACCCCGTCTCTACTAAAAATCCAAAAGAAAAAAAAAAAAAGGCCGGGCATGGTGGTGGGCACCTGTAATCCCAGATATTTGGGAAGCTGAAGCAGGAGAATCGCTTGAACCCAGGGGGCAGAGGTTGCAGTGAGCTGAGATCGTGCCACTGCACTCCAGCCTGGGCTACAGAGTGAGACTCAAAAAAAAAAAAAAAAAAGAAAAAGAAACTTCATTTCAACATAAAGATGAATTTTCCACTTTAAATCCTCAGTCTTGCAACAGGAGGCTGCCTCTATGGTAGCGAGCACCCGTCACTGTGATGTGCAAGCAAAGGCTACACACTCAGTTGTTCAGCACATTAGGGAGAACTTGGACAGGATGAATAGCATCGTGGCTAAGGGCCCTCCCTGGGAGGGAAGCTACCTGGGTTTGAATCCTGACTGGGCAAGAGGATGTGTCACTGATCTCTATTGCAGATTTCTCATCTGTCCAATGGGGTAATCAAAGATCTCATAGGGTTGTCCTGAGAATTAATTCGCTCAAAATACTAGAAGAGCACTTACCGCACAGTAAGTGCCCAATGTTAGCTGTTACAATCGATTATGTAATTCTATAACAGATATCCATATTTTTGGTTGGATCAGGGACCAATCTTTGTGTCTAAGGTCCCTTCTTTCCAACTCTGAGAGTCGAGGAGGGAGACGATTTGGGGAATCACAATCACAGCCAGTGTGTTTTCAGTATTTAGTAGGAACCAGGCATTATGCAAGCACCAGTTAATGGCTCTCAAATTACTTTCACATACTCATTGGCATTTAAGAGCAGAGAGATTATAATCTGTTGCCGCCCAAACACTCCGCATGTTTCAGCTTTAGAAAGTCAAATTGAGCCCAGGAAATGATGTGCATAGTTTTGTCATCTGCAGATTTATGTCTGGTTGAGGGCCCAGAACTCCCTAGAGCTGGTCAGAGAGTTGCCTCTTCTGGCCACATCACTAGCTCTAGTCTCATGATGGCAGTGTCTGGAACCCTTTATGGCAGAAAAATAAGATGCCTGCTGACCCCTAATCACATTCATGTGGGGGTACCTCAAGACTTAATGCCCCTTTTGTTCCTGTTGCTTTGTGTTTATAATCCCTAACTATAGGTTTGGTGGAAAGAGGATTTGACTTTTGTTACCGACCTTGGTTTGGATTTGTGCTCCATCACTTCCTAGCTGTGTGGCCCAGGGAAAAGCTCTTGCCCTCTCTGAACCTTGGCTTCTTTCCTCATCAAATGGAATGATAGTACTGTGTACCTCACGGGGTCATGGTGAGAATTAAGTGGGAATGTACATAAGAGTGCTTTGTAGACTGCCAAGAGCTTTACAAGTATTGGTTGTCATTTTGATGAAACTTATAAGCCTCTTGAGGGTATTTCCTTCACCCACAGTGCTTGGCAAATAACAAGGGGTCACTACATACCCACCAAATGTGAGAGGAATGGATGATCTCCCCGTTGCAGCCTGGGAAGAATCTGTTTTAGATGGGACTGTGGTAAACGCCCCGAGACCTGCCCAGCCCACCCCACTCTTGCCTGCTTCCCCTATCATTTCATCTCTAGCATTCATTATGGGATGCAGAAGTCTCTATCAGCCAGTGATGAGTCTACTCACCTTTCTTCCTGGTAACAGCCATGGCTCGGGTCTGGGAAAACTGCCACAGAGCTCTTATCTTCCCAAAGAAACCTTTCAGAAAACATCCTGAATTTTTTATGGTTTATGTGTGTGTTTTAGTTTCAAAAACGTGGTGAGTGGATAGGAAAGTAAAGACTGCTCTTTGTACCCAAGGACAGTATCTTGCAAAGTCTGGGGAGTCTTTTCTTACCAGGTAAAAGTTCTCTCCTCCTCCCCCCATTATATAAACTTTTGGTCTGCTCTGGTTAATTAATTTCAAGTGACGATAGTCTCAGATGAAGCTGTAAATTAGTTTCAAATGGCACAGCCGGGCCACCCACTACTGGAAGATCATATTGCAGTGACAACATTAAAACTTGAACAACCCTCAACAAGCAGGGAGGAGGGGGAATCCTGAAACCTCAAGTAAAAACACATTTCCAGCTCTATTCCTTGCTACAGCCCTCGAGAAAGTGGAAACAGATGGATGGTGGCTTTGATAATGAGAGAGGCAATCAACTTTAGATTAAAAAAAAAAAAAAAAGCTAAACTCTACCAAAAAGGGGTGGGTCTGACAGTAAAATCCCAGACACATAACGTTCCATTTAAGAGGCTATTGACATATTAGCCAGGAACAGAGGGGGTTCTGAGAGAGGTCAGCCTTCTCTCCCAGAGCACGGTCCATTGTTCCCTCTCCTCCCGTACCAGAGTGCTCCGACCCCTAATTGAAACCACAGTGGAGTCTTTGGACGTTAGTGATGGTCAGATTTCCCCTGGAAATCACTTAGTGTTCCCGGGAGAATTGCCTGCTGCCTGCTGCCAGATCTTAGAGTGGAGAAAGACATTTCTGTTTTTAATTTAACTTAATTATTTTGGGGATTGGGGTGTGTGTATGATTTTTGGTGGCTTGGTGTGGGGGGGACAAGATACCAGGAACAAAGAGCTGGAGTTTGATGTCTGGCGAAAAAGAAGACTAACATTGAAATCACAAGACCCGGGTTTGTGCCCCAATTTGGCAGCCTACCAGCTGGTTAACTTGGGACGAATCCTGAGATTTACTGTGCCTCCATTAACTTGTCTGTAAAATGGGGGTGAAAAAGCGCACCTTAGGGTTGCCGTGGGGCTCAAGTGAGACCGTGGATGTGAATACACTTGGTACATTCTAATGGCCTGTCCTTGAAAGTTTCTCAGTGGCCGAATTGGACAGAGTGTTGGAGGAAGGTGTTAGTACAGGAATTAGGGATCTTGGGCTTTTTTCCCCGAGCTCTGCCACTTTCCAACTCTGGGCTTGTTTCCTCTCCAGGTTTACCCTTAGCTCTCTGCTTGTCTGATTGGGGCTGTCACTCCTGCCCTGTCCCCCAGCCAAGAGCTGATGAATGGTGATATGGTTTGGTTGTGTCTCCACCCAAATCTCATCTCTAATTCCCATGTGTTGTGGGAGGTGATTGAATTATGGGGGTGGGTCTTTCCGGTGCTGTTCTCATGATAGTGAATACATCTCATAAGATCTGCTGGTTTTAAAAATGGGAGTTTCCCTGCACAAGCTCTCTTTTTGCCTGCTGCCATCCATGTAAGACGTGACTTGCTCCTCCTTGCCTTCTGCCATGATAGTAGTGAGGCCTCCCAAGCCATGTGGAACTGTAAAGTCCATTAAACCCCTTTTCCTGTATAAATTACCCAGTCTTGGTTACGTCTTTATCAGCAGTGTGAAAATGGACTAATAGAAATGGTGTGCACCTGTGGACTGACAGCCCCACTGGGCAGGGCTGCACCCTTTGTCCATACCTGGCACAGGCTGGGCACTCAATAAATCTTTGTCGAATGAGCAGATGAACCCGTGAAGGGGCTTGGGAAAGGAAGAGGGTAATATTGCTAGAAAATGGTGTGATCAAATTGATTTCTCAGTAATCTCAGCAATTCCTCAGGGGACTTTGTCAGAAGATCGGGCCATGTGAGTTTCTGTTGTTCAGCAGGTTGTTTGAGGCCCTGGAGAGAGGAGAGACTCAAATGGAACAAAATCCTGTTTTGGTCCTGAGAACATTTGCACGTTTGCCAGTTCAATCATTTTGGAAAATAGAGATTTGGTTCTGATTCAAGCTTCCACTCAGGCTTTTTTCAAAGGCTGCTTTTGATAATATTTATCAGCATCATGGGGACAGGGGCTGGGCTTGTCTTATTTACTGAGTATTCTAAGCATCTAGCAGGTGCCTGACACACAGGAGATGCACAGTAAATAACTAGTGGTAAATGCGGGAAACTCTTTCCCTTTTCTCTCCCCCTTACCAAGCCAAGCTGAACCATGAGACTTGACAGCTTCTGCACAAAGGCAGGCTTCAGAGCTGTGGCCTTCTTAGAGAATTTCTCGGTACAGTTGGTGGAGGCATTGTGGCAGAATTCCCCAGTGGGGGCCGGTGATCACAGAGCGCATGAAGCAGGGCACTGTTGTGATTCACATTCTCCCAATCTGTAGCCCAGATCTCTGGAGATGGCTTCTAGGGTTGATGGATTACTATTCTGGGGCAGTGCTCCCTGCTCTGGGTAGTGCTTGGATTTAGGTTATACCCTAAATCAGATGTTTCAAGTTCAATTCCTGCTCAATCCACTTATTCTTGCTCTGTAGTCCCCCACCATGCCAGAATCCATTTGAATTTCTGGCAAGAAGGTCAAGGTCTACAGAGATGGAAGTGGCACCCAGTGAGAGGGATCTGCCGATGGAGCTGTGAAGGCATCGACCTCATTCTGACGGACTTGTTGAGACTGGTCAGTGCCCAGGCAAGAGGGCAGCTGGTATACGTTTGTGCCGTGTTTGACCCGTGCTATTGTTTTTTCCTCCCTTTTTACTTTCTACCCGCACTCCTCTCCTTCTCTTTCACTCCATTCCCCTGCCCACCTCCACACTGAAAATCTAGGCCTTGGCAGGAGAGGTCAAGGGGGGAAAGAATTTTGGAAAGAATTCTTCCACACTTTATAACAAGGAGCCCAGGCAATAGTATTTTCCTTCTGCCACCAGTGGCCAGCCATAGAAAGGGTTGATCCATGAGTCATTTCTCTGACTCTTCAAGCAGCTCAGTTCATGGCACTGCTATAGTTTAGACTAACCCCCTCAATATTGTTAGAAACATTTAGAAATGTCTCCCCCTTTGCCGCAATTTCCCTTTCTTTGCAGTGTCTGCTCTAACAGCTGGAAGAAATTTCTCCTTCATCTGCTGTATTCAGCCTTTCACTAAGCGCCATCAATTTTGCCTTTGAAATTTTTTTGTACTGGTCTCCTTCTCTCCTTTCCACTGCTAATCCCAGGGGCCTGTCTTTCACCCCTGTGATTCTGAGCTGCTTTAAGAACCTCCTGACAGAGTTCCCAGCCTCTGGCCTCTCCACCTTCGATGTGTTCTGCACAGTCAAGATAGATTCATTTTTCTCAAGCTCTGTTTGCATCTTAGGAGGCCTCAGTTCAAAACCCCTAGGCTCTCCAATGTCCCTGACACTGCCCAGACAGCTTTCACAGCTCCCTCTCACTCTACCTTCTTCCCAGATCATGGCTGCCTTTGCTTCCTGTACTGTTGTAACAAATCACCACGAACTTGGTGGCTTAAGATAACAGAAACTTATTCTCTTACAGTACTGGTGGCCAAAAATCCATACTGAGTCTTATAGGCCTAGATCAAGGTAGCAGCAGGGCTGCCATTCCTTGGGAGGCTCCCAGGGAGAATTGTCTTTCCTGGACTCTTCCTGCCTCTGGGGGCTGCAGGCATTTCTTGGCTTGTGGCCACATCACTCCAGTCTCTGCCTCAGTGGTCATATTGCCTTTTCTTCTCTCTGTAGTGAAATCTTCCCCTGCCTCCCTCTTATAAGATACTTATAATTACATTAGGAGCCTATCTGGATAATCCAGGGTAATCTCCCCATCTCAGAAACCTTAACTTAATCACATCTGCAAAATCCCTTTTCCCATGTAAAGTAATAGTCAAAGGCTTCGTGGTAGATCTTTGGGGGGACCATTATTCAGCCTCTCATCATGGCCAATTCAATCCCTCTACTTCCCTACTCACTACTACAAGTATCAATTGAGCATCTGCTATGTACTAGGCACTGTTCTAAGCAATAGGAGTCATAATGACTAATGAGCCTTTTCGGATTCAGTTTCCTGCAGGGTGAACTATCCCTTTCCTGGGCTCTGTACCTCTTAGAGCTTGGTATCATTACACAGCATGATCATCACATACTATATATGTCTGTGTGTTTGACATGTGGTTCATAGCTGGTGAACGGTGCTCTTCGTTTCTATGGGCAGGTAGGATGGACGCTCTTCATAGGGCCTTTCTCCACAAGTCCTGACATACACAGCAGAGAGGTGGAACAGCCCCTACTACATCCTGCCGGATGTTGCTGGTTTATTATTTTAAAATTAGAAAAGCCTACACAGTACCATAAACCAGTGATGCCAATGTGAGATCCGTAAGTTTGTACTCTTGGACGTGCTAGGGTTTGTTGCAGCCTAATATCTAGGAAGAGTTTTGAAAGGCACTGTGACTCATAGCTTCACACCTGTCTTCTTAAAAGCCGGGCCCTTTCCTGATTTCAGGTTGACATGTGCCTCTTGTAGACACTGGCACTGAAGCCTCACCAGTGACGGTTTCCTTACTGGTAAGTGTGTTGCTTTTCTAGGTGGAAACTCTCTGAGGAAAAAGATTGTGTCACACACACACAAGCA
>NW_012100320.1:9346712-9353520 GCF_000951045.1 Mandrillus leucophaeus | reverse complement strand
GCTCTGTTTGCATCTTAGGAGGCCTCAGTTCAAAACCCCTAGGCTCTCCAATGTCCCTGACACTGCCCAGACAGCTTTCACAGCTCCCTCTCACTCTACCTTCTTCCCAGATCATGGCTGCCTTTGCTTCCTGTACTGTTGTAACAAATCACCACGAACTTGGTGGCTTAAGATAACAGAAACTTATTCTCTTACAGTACTGGTGGCCAAAAATCCATACTGAGTCTTATAGGCCTAGATCAAGGTAGCAGCAGGGCTGCCATTCCTTGGGAGGCTCCCAGGGAGAATTGTCTTTCCTGGACTCTTCCTGCCTCTGGGGGCTGCAGGCATTTCTTGGCTTGTGGCCACATCACTCCAGTCTCTGCCTCAGTGGTCATATTGCCTTTTCTTCTCTCTGTAGTGAAATCTTCCCCTGCCTCCCTCTTATAAGATACTTATAATTACATTAGGAGCCTATCTGGATAATCCAGGGTAATCTCCCCATCTCAGAAACCTTAACTTAATCACATCTGCAAAATCCCTTTTCCCATGTAAAGTAATAGTCAAAGGCTTCGTGGTAGATCTTTGGGGGGACCATTATTCAGCCTCTCATCATGGCCAATTCAATCCCTCTACTTCCCTACTCACTACTACAAGTATCAATTGAGCATCTGCTATGTACTAGGCACTGTTCTAAGCAATAGGAGTCATAATGACTAATGAGCCTTTTCGGATTCAGTTTCCTGCAGGGTGAACTATCCCTTTCCTGGGCTCTGTACCTCTTAGAGCTTGGTATCATTACACAGCATGATCATCACATACTATATATGTCTGTGTGTTTGACATGTGGTTCATAGCTGGTGAACGGTGCTCTTCGTTTCTATGGGCAGGTAGGATGGACGCTCTTCATAGGGCCTTTCTCCACAAGTCCTGACATACACAGCAGAGAGGTGGAACAGCCCCTACTACATCCTGCCGGATGTTGCTGGTTTATTATTTTAAAATTAGAAAAGCCTACACAGTACCATAAACCAGTGATGCCAATGTGAGATCCGTAAGTTTGTACTCTTGGACGTGCTAGGGTTTGTTGCAGCCTAATATCTAGGAAGAGTTTTGAAAGGCACTGTGACTCATAGCTTCACACCTGTCTTCTTAAAAGCCGGGCCCTTTCCTGATTTCAGGTTGACATGTGCCTCTTGTAGACACTGGCACTGAAGCCTCACCAGTGACGGTTTCCTTACTGGTAAGTGTGTTGCTTTTCTAGGTGGAAACTCTCTGAGGAAAAAGATTGTGTCACACACACACAAGTACACACATACACATCCTTGTAACTCTCTGGCCCCCTATCGGATCAAGCAAAGAGAACTTGGGTGCTAGATATGTGCATACCAGCCCGTGTTGTCCAGCACTTTCGTTCCACTCTTTGACAACAACTGTCACATTCTTATAACGCTTGTGCTATCATTTGATTAATGTTTGTATTTAATTTGTCTCAACTTTTAGCTTGTGTAAACTTATTTTAAAAGGAAGCATTTGCATCTCTACCATAAATGGAAGACCAGCGTCATTTATCATAATAAAGCATGGCTGTAAAAATAAAGATAATGAAAATGAAATTCCCCTAAGAATTAAAATAAACAATAAAATATTGAGTAATAAAATTCAGTTGATTCACAAAATCGAATTCATTCGCAAAATGAGACCCTCAGTGAAAAAAATGAGCAGTCAGTAATAAAAAATATTAAGCTTGATGTCACTTGATTGGAGATGATGGGTTTCTATGTCAATTAAATTATAATGTTCCTTAGTTTTGATGGTAGCGAGTCTGAGAATTCCATGGTTAGGAAGGGCACCTCACCATTAGCCAGATGGTAAATTTTAAAAAGTTAAAATGCTGGCCGGGCATGGTGGCTCACGCCTGTAACCCCAGCACTTTGGGAGGCTGAGGTGGGCAGATTACGAGGTCAAGAGATTGAGACCATCCTGGCCAACATGGTGAAACCCCGTCTCTACTAAAAATACAAAAACTAGCCGGGCGTGGTGGCACACGCCTGTAGTCCCAGCTACTCAGGAGACTGAGGCAAGAGAATCGCTTGAACCCGGGAGGTGGAGGTTGCAGTGAGCTGAGATTGTGCCACTAAACTCCAGCCTGGCCACAGAGTGAAACTCCGTCTCAAAAAAAAAAAAAAGTTAAAATGCTTTAGTGCATATTTTTGGTACATGTGAAAGAACATATGTATTCATCACTTATGTGAAATTATGAACTATAATTATTTTATTTTATTTTATGTTTTTTGAGGCAGAGTCTCCCTCTATTGCTCAGGCTACAGCCTGAGCAGTGGTGCGATCTCGGCTCACTGCAACCTCCACCTCCTGGGTTCAAGGATTCTCCTTCCTCAGCTTCCAGAGTAGCTGGGATACAGACACGTCCTACATGTCTGACTAATTTTTGCATTTTTAGTGGAGATGGGGTTTCACCATGCTGCCCAGGCTCATCTTGAACTCCTGACCTCAGGTGATCCACCCCTCTTGGCCTCCCAAAGTACTGGGATTATAGGTGTGAGCCACCGCGCCAGGCCTGAACTATAATTACGAAGTCAACCTGTGAACTCACTGCGCACCTTAAGAACATTACTAATAACTGTGTGCTCTTCTCTGATCTCAGCCCATGGCTCCCTCCCTTCCTCAGATAAGAGTTACTCTGTATTCCCTTGTATTTAAAAATAACCACCTATGACGTTCTTAAATAGCATATTGTTTAGGTTTGCTTAATAAAAATGCTGTCATACTGTTAGTATCCTCTAGGAGACTAGATAAATAAATTACAGTCTACGTTGTACACAGCAGATGTTATTCCAGGTGAAGATGAACACATCAGACTGCACACGACAGCTTGGATGGATCTGTGTGAGGCCAGAAGCTGGTCTCCAACGCTCATTCTGCTCAGGCCGACAGCTTTCACCTCTGCCCCAGAAAATGGAATTTAAAAGGTGGATGAAATTAAAAGGGCTCTCCTTCCTCCACCTTTAACCCCAGTTACTTCCTGTTCAGAGAGACACCATAGCCACCTGAGACCGATCTCCTTGGAAAGCCCTGCTTGCAAGGTTGGCCCTTGGCTGGCATCTGGGAACTTGGATTTCAGGAGGGTTCCCACCATTCCCTAATAAGAATGGCTTACTGTGCCTAAGCTGTCCCAACAATATGCTTTATGTGGAACAGCACTGTCCTTCTGAGAGTCTGGAATTGGGTTATGTGCTGGACATAGGGGTGCCTATGTGACCAGCTCCCCCTTTAGTGGCAACAGAAACCCTGCGCACAGAGTCTTTAATGAGCTTCCTTGGTAGACAACATTTGACATGTGTTCCCACTACTCCTTGCTAGAAGAATTAAGCTTGTCTTGCGCAACTCCCTGGGAAAGGATTCTTGGAAACTTATTCCTGATTTCCTCTAGACTTTGCCCCAATAGCCTTTCTCTTTGTGGATTTGGCGCTGTATCTTTTGGCTATAATAAATTATAGCCATGAGTGTGACTCTATGAGTCTCCTGAGTCCTCCAACGAAATATCAAACCTGGTTGTGGTCTTGGGGACCCCAACCCTCCTCTGAACCCTCTGGTTTTCCACACCACCGGGAGCCACTGAATAGAGGAGCATGTGCTTTGCGCTTTATACTTTGGAGGCCCCTGCATATCACACACACACAAACAAATACACACACATGTACTAAAGAATGCATGGCTGCCTCGACACTTGGAATCTAAAATTCAGTGCTGGCCCAGCCCAACCTGCAGCTCTAAGGACCAGCTCTCATGACTATCACCATTCAGACCCCAGGGAAAACCTTCTGCACATTTCTTGCCTTGGTCCTGGAAAACTGCATCAAACACCATGAAGACTGTGTGTTGTCCACTCCAACAGCCTCAGAGACACTGCTTCAGGGAACAGGGAGAATTTGAGCAGGAGAAGTGCTTGGGTAAGAGAAAAGGCAAATTAATGAGCTTGTCAAATCCTTCCTCTCAGCTTGAATGCAATAGATTCTTGTATAACAAATTATTGCTTCCCAGTAGTGCCAAACATTCATTTTCTTGCTTCTCTGCATGTTCTAATTCCTGGTTCTGGAGATAAGAACGAACACAGGATTCACAACACTTGCACATGGATGTGAGGCATAGTTTGCAATAATCAGTGATTCGTATTATTCTTAAATTACTATGTATGCAACTCAAGACGTGGATGTAAAGTGTAACACTGGCAAACACATATTGAATACTAGAATTGTAAATTGTTTTATTTGTATAAAAGTATTTAATATCTAGTTAATTTTTAAGCATTTAAGTTTAAAAGTTTCAGCTTTATTTAAGTACCTTTGGTTAAAAATATTGATATCCATTAATTATGATTTCTATTTTGCTTTTTATAGCAATTTAGAATATTTTAGAAGAAAAATAATTTTTGCAGAAATCATTTTTGAAAAATATTCAATTTGTACATAACTTTAAGACATTTTAAAAATGAAAGTATAATCACAGCTTATTCTCCTTGAATACAGTTATACTTTATTTTTAAATCATCTAGACAATTATTATCAACGGAACAAAGTTTTGTAGGGACTAAGGTACTTGAAGACTTTGCTAAAATGAAGGCAAAAATTGTATGGTATTAATATGAAATAATACATGGATTATGTCTCTATTTTATTACTCATCCAAATATCAACAGCCCATCAATGGGCTGCACAGACATGAACACTAATTGAATCCATCTTTGATATTGCTAAGGCTGTCAGTCGTATCTAAAAATCACAACTTTATTCATCCTTTAAAATTGTTATGAAGGTATTTGTGGGTCAAAGTAGCAGCAGAACATCATGTTATGAGATGGCAGCCTGAGTGGTACCACACATGTAGACACGTGGTATGTGGTCCCCATTTGTCTCTTTCCCTAGCCCCTGCCAATGTTTGGGCAGGCCTGCAATCTCTCTTCTTCTTTTTTTAAATTTTTTTGAGATGGAGTGTCTTGTGTATTACCCAGGCTGGAGTGCAGTGGCGTGATATCGGCTCACTGCAACCTCCGCCTCTTGGGTTCAAGTGATTCTCCTGCCTCAGCCTCCCAAGTAGCTGGGACTACAGGCGTGTGACCCCATGTCTGGCTAATTTTTTGTATCTTTAGTAGAGACAGGGTTTCACCGTGTTGACCAGGCTGGTCTCGAACTCCTGACCTCGTAATCTGCCCACCTCAGCCTCCCAAAGTGCTGGGATTACAGGCATGAGCCACCACGCCCGGCAGTCTCATCTTTACGCATAGCCAGAGAAGGATGTGGTTCTTGGCGTGGCAGAAGGCCTTGGAGCAGGATGCCGGGCAGCTGTGCAGACCAGGCCATGGCTGCCTTGTGTACGTGTCATTGGAGCGAAGGTCACGCCAAGGCCAAGGGAGGGAGAAGCCCTGGGAGCCACCCCAAGGTCTTGGTGAGAGACCCAGGGAAGCTCCCTCATGCACACTCTAAGGTCTTGGTGAGAGGCCCAGGGAAGCTCCCTCATGTACACTCTGAGGTCTTGGTGAGAGGCCCAGGAAGGTCCCTCATGCACACTCTAAGGTCTTGGTGAGAGGCCCAGGGAAGCTCCCTCATGCACACTCTAAGGTCCCCCGGCAGCACAGGGCCCTGCCCACCACACTCATAAACATGGATCCTGTGGAACACGCTGCAGTGTAGGGCTTGGGTGAGAGGGTTGCAATTTGAGCTCTGCCACTTTCTTCCAAAGTCACTCTGAACGAATCCACTTGACCTCTAGGATCTTGTTTTTACATATGTCAAATGGGAATCCTAATTCTCATTTTCCAGGGCTGTGGTGCAAACTGGGGATGTGTATTTAAAGTATATCACATGGTCCCTGGGATGTGGCTTAATACCTGCTAACCAATAATCTAGCACAGGGAAACTGAGAAAAGATGTTAAATGAGAAGCGATGGTCATCCTGGCAGTTAGTAGCAGAAGGAAGAGCCCAGGCATTTGGAGGCCCAGTCTGATGTTCCTTTCCTTTCCAAGCCCTGGAAACCCACGTGTGCTCTGCCACCCATTCGCTCTCCCACCCAGCCCCGGGTTCGAGGTGGTAGCTGTCCTCTGAGCTGCGAGGTGTCCAGGTCTGAGCACCAGCTCACTTTCCTCAGGATCTAGCTCTGAGGATTTACAGCCAGGCTGGGCGCCCACTGGAAGTCCCCTTACCTGTAAGTTATTCCATCGGTAATTAGATTTCTTTCTGTTGTGGGAAGCCAGCATGTGTAAATCCACAGAAACCTGGGACCAGATGATATAAGGGTCACCTGAGCCTCCGTGCTGCCTAAAATGCATCTTCCAGGAAAATGATTTCTCTGGGCACATAAGTTACTGCTGTCCCAGGACAACTGTAGCTCAGGCTCTGACCATTCCCGTAATGCTGTGTTCAAGTGATGTAGTGTTCATGGCTCCCTCGGCAGCCCTCTCGCTCCCCTTCTGTCTGAGTGGAGGAGCCTCCAACACTGGCTGTCGCTGGATACAATAAATGGAAAGGGAGGAAGGACAGGGGGAGGGAAGTGCTTCCTCGGCAGCCCACCTTCCTGCCTGGGCTAGACCAACTCAAGTTCAGAGAGCCTTAGTCCTATGGGGAGCCACTTGGAGGCTAGAGACACTTTGAGCCATGGCAGAAATCGCTATCCACATGCAAGAGGGTAAAATCAGGCATCTACCTTGTAATGTGCACAATAACAAGTCCCAGATAAATTAAAGGCCTCACATTAAATATAAAAATATTAACTATATATATGTGTGTGTGCGTGTGCACACGTGTGTGTGTGCAC
>NW_012100320.1:9343234-9346212 GCF_000951045.1 Mandrillus leucophaeus | reverse complement strand
AAAAAAACAAAACCAAAACTGTATTGTCAAAGGTACCTTAAATAAATCAAAACATAAATTACAGCCTAGGAGAAAGTATTTGCTACATATTCTAACAGGAAAACCGTGAATGTCTACACTATAGAATGTATTCCTTCAGACTGATCAGAAACAGCAAATATGGACAAGTGGGCAACACACACACACACACATTATATATAACCGCTTCATTAAAGAGGAAACCATTAAAAGATAGCCTCACCGATGCCTAAATAAATGTAAATGAAAACGACACGCAGCATTAGTTTTTGCCTGTCCAGTTAGAAATAATTGGGGAGAGTGAAAAAATGAACATACACACATTGCTGGTAAAGTGCCACACACTTTCTTAGTAAGAGACATATGAACTTAAAATGTGCTTACTGAATAAACCAGCAGTCTCTCCTGCAGAAATTTACCCTCCAAAAATCATAGCATGAACGTATAAAGATATATGTCCAAGGACATTCACTGTATTACTGCTTATTATAAGAGCCAAGTTTGTAAAAGTTTAAATTTCCATCAAAGAACATGGGTCGGATAAATTAAGGAATATCTAGGCAATGAAATTCTAGTCTCTGAGAGAATGAGGTAGACTCGTGTAATAAGAGCTAACTGTTTTCTGAGCATTTATCATGTGCTGGGCACTGCTCTGAGTGTTTTATATACATGACCTCATTTAACCCTCTCAACAACTTTATGAAGTAGGCAATGTTATCATCCACATGTTGCACAAGAGGCACAGAAAGGTTATTAGCCTGCAGGAGGTCACAGAGTTGTGAGAAGTCAGAGCTGGCATTAGAATGAGGCAGTAGGTTTCCTGAGGCACCAACTTGGAAAGGGTCACAGATGAAGTTTAAATGTTAAGTGATAAAACAGCAAATTGCAGCAAGATGTAGCATAACTGCATTTGGGTTAAAATATACATGTAGATATCACCTATATTATTTATATGTATGTCTACATTATCAGAAAAATAAAAAGGTTAATTTGGTGATGATGACTGGAGGGGAAGTAGGAATAGATTTCTTTATTTTCTTCCAAAAAAAGTAGTGAGATTAAAAAAATAAAACTGCCTTCTCAGTCCTTTCTGTTTTTATTTATTTTTCATTATTGATTGACTTGAATAAAATAAAAAATGACCCCATCTGGTGATAAGAATACATCCTTGAAAAATAACACCCAGTTTATGCCAGAAACAAAAAGCTCAGTTTGGAAGCACAGCTAAATTACTATATATCGGTAGATAAATTACTGAGGCTGCAGTGAGCTATGATCATGCCACTGCACCCCAGCCTGGTCAACAGAGGGAGACCCTGACTCAAAAAAGAACAACAAAAAAACCCCAGAAAAACCCATGCTTGAAAAAGTGGTCTATTGCCACTGTAGAAAATGTGGAAGGGGCTGATGGCGTGGACAAGCCATCTTGTCAGTTCCAGGAAGCTGCTGCCTCTCGTGCCATCCATGCTGCATTTGCTTTTCTCCTGGTTTTCTTCCCAGTATCCTGTTTCCATGACATCCTGCTCCAATCCTCCAAACCCAGAGAACAACCCTGGTCAGGGATGGGGAGTCACCATACAATTGTAGCACCCTGACTCCATTAGAGGATGGCATAGAAGGCTAGTCCAGGGTGGAGATCCTGGTCCATTTGCTGGTGGCCACAAGATCTACAGCCGCTTGACACAGAGGGGTGCTCTGGGCATGGCAGGCACTTGGGACTCTGTGGACTGTCCAGTGCATGCTGCTGGAAGCTCTGAGCAGTTCAGCACAACCTGGCCACAGAGGTGAGTGCTGAAGCTGGAAGGCAGTGGCCAGGCCACAGTGGGCCATGAGAGCCATGTGAGGCAGCTTGGACAGGCCTAGACCAGTGGTTCTCAGCCAAAGGTGATTACTCCCCATTTTATAATGTCTGGAGATGCTTTTGGTGGTTACAACTGGGGAGGGAGTGCTACTGGTACCTAGTGAGCAGAGAGGCCGGGGATGCTGCTGAACATCCTACAATGCACACAAAGTCCCCCTATCACAAAGAATCATCCAGCCCCAGATCTCAGTAGTGCTGAGATTTCAAAACCTGCCCAGATTAGACCCTTCTACAGCAGAAGGGGTGAGGGTCCTGATGGTTCCACATCTGGAAGTTTTTTAGCCGCTGTGCTCAGATTCTGGGGAGAAGCAGATTTCTCCACGGCCAGGTGGGAAGAGCCAGCTCCATCCTCCCTAGAGGGCTGTGTTTCCCAGGGGCTGGCAGGAATTAAGTTCTAGTCATGACGAACATTGATACAGTGCTTGGCAGGTGGCAAAGTGCTTCCTCCTGTGCTTGGGTTCCCTACAGACTGAGGTCCTTTACACCACCCCCATATTGTTGGAGGCAGAAGAGTGGGGGGAGTGGAAGACTACACCTGCTTCTCATTCTCCCATGAAATGAGTTCCTGTGATAAAATTCTCCATGTTCCCCACTTTGATCCTAACTCTGAATTCAAGCTTTGCTTATTGGAAGCCTTCCCCGCCAGATGCCAGGTCAAACACATTCTTTTCCCCAATGCCGTGGTGAAGCAAAGGAGAGTGAACTTGACTGGAGCTAGGATATCATGAAGTCAGATGGGGTTCAGTGCGGGTTTCACATACCTGATAAAGATAAGGTTGGAGGAAGGGTGGGCAGCGAGATCGGCCAGAGAGGCTGGGCAGGCAGGAGATAGACTGGATACCATGTGTCAGGCAGCTCTTTTTTTTTTGTCTTTTGAGACGGAGTCTCACTCTGTTGCTCAGGCTGGAGTACAGTGGCGTGATCTTGGCTCACTGTAACCTCTGCTTCCCGGGTTCAAGTGATTCTCCTGCCTCAGCCTCCCGAGTAGCTGGGACTACAGGCATGTGCTACCACGCCCGGGTAATTCTTGTATTTTTAGTAGAGATGGGGTTCCATCATGTTGGCCAGCCTGGTCTCAAACTCCTGACCTCAGGTGATC
>NW_012100320.1:9339698-9342236 GCF_000951045.1 Mandrillus leucophaeus | reverse complement strand
GGCTTCTTCTGGTCATTGTCATGGTGATTGTCAACCTGTCATAGCACTGGTGGGAGCATCATTTAGCATGGAGATGAGATTAGAATGAAGCCTGAGGATGGGCTATCTTGGCTCTAACCACTCCCAGTTGGTCTGGTTACAAAGGGAACTTTTTATTGCAGGCATCCTGTTTCTCAAAGACAAGCAGAATCAGGACATGGTAGAAATTCAGCTATGCCACGCAGGCATTGCACTGGCTATCACTAGCTTTCATGGCCCCTCTGAGTGATGAGAAAAGGTGGCCCTCTGGGCAGGTGCACCAATCAGAGCATGGGCTGGATTTCTGCCTCCCTGTCCCTTTTGGTCCAGAGCCTTTGTGGGACAGCTGTAGGAGGAGGCCCTGGGTACTGCAGTAGGCCCGGCGGGAGGCATTTGGTCAGGGAAGAGAACGGAAGGAGAGTGGGACCCTGCACCCAGGATCCAGGAGGGTGGGGACCAACATGTACCTGCATCTGGATCTATAACCCTGGTGCTAGTCTGGCACAATGTTTTCAGGAAATGTTGCTGAGAATGTCTGAAAAATAAATCACCTTCCTTTCGTTCCTTGGGATGAGCCCTCAGCCTTCATTGGAATTGAGGAATTCCAAAGAAGTTGGAACGATTCTGGAAGTGAGGAAGAGGGTGCTATTGGCCATGTACGATGAGAACTAAGGGGAAATGCTTGACTTATTTTGTCAGCTTCATTAGTGAATGCTTTAGAATCCTCAAAAAAAAAAAAAAAATCACATCTGAGCTTTATTGAGTGGATAATTACCATGAGCCAGCCATTGTGCTAATCTTTCTGTGACAGTCAGTCTTACATGTCACCTTGCCCTGGCCATGGTCTCCAGTTATTTAAACACTCGTCTAGGTGTTGCTGCGAAGGTCTTTTATAGAAGCCATTAAAGTCCAAAGTCAATGACTTTATGTAAAAGGGATTATTCTAGACAATCTGAGTGGGCTTGATTCCATCAGTGGAAAGGCCTTAAGAGCAGAACCGAGGCTTCCACGAAGGAGAAGAAATTCTACTTGTGGACGGTGGCTTCGGCCTATGCCTGAGAGTTCTAGCCTGCCCTTCCTGATTGGCTGCCCTACAGATTCCAGGCTTGCTTAGCCAGACCCACAATTGCATAAGCCAATCCCCTGAGATAAATCTCTTAATCTATATCTCCTACTGGTTCTATTCTTTGGTTGAACCTGGGCTAACACACCTTCATACAGATCAACTTACCTAATCTCCTTAAGGACGCGGTGAGAGTTACAATTCCTATCCCCATTTAACTGGGCACACAGAGAAGGCAGGCAGGTAATAGCACCAGGATTCAAACCTCGAGTCTTCTTACTCCAGGGCCCCAGTCCTCACCTGCCATGCCAGAGGATGTCAGAGGTAGTCGTGTCAACAGCAGCCAGCCCTGGGTATCCGACCAGTGTAAACTTGTGATTGGCTGGTTAGGACCAGGGTTGAGAGGAGAGGTAGCAGCCACCCATGGCAAGTCACTGCGGGAGCTGCGTCTAGGGGACACATGGATTTTAACTTCACCTCTCAGCAGCCATCTGTCTTTTACCTTGAGCTCCCTGACACTGGTGTACACAGAATGTTCCCTGGCATCTTGCGTTTGTTTATATTTTGTTTTAGACTCATCTTCGGGTGGCTTGTTCTGTTTGAGTGTTTTCTCACGGGGCTGAGCTTATTGAAATTCACTGAAATGTTCAGGATCAGTCCTCTAACTGAACTCTTTCCTCTAACGTGTTCATTCCAAGAGACATCTGAGCTGCCTTCTTCACAAAGCAGCACCCAGCTTGCGCCAAAGAAGAAAGGCAGGTGGTGCCTCAAAAGGAATTCGGGGGCATCAAATGGCTTGGCAGCGACACCTGGCTGTGCATGTGCCACACTTGGGTGGAAATTACTCCTCAATAGTGATAACTGAGAGGAAAATCTTTCGGTCCAATGTTGGGGTACTCATTTCCCATGGTTTAAAGTCACGGAGTAAACTCTGCGGTGGCATTTGATTTGTCTCCACGTGACAGCTCAGACTCGGATTGCTGCCTCCTTTCCCCTCCCTCCCATCCTGTCTCCAGCCCACAACCCTGTGACCTCTCATTTCCTGTACCCGCAGGCTTGCTGTGGAGGATGGAATACAGGTGGCCGGGACTGGAGGGTGGAACGCGTCAACCTCCAGCAATGACTCCCAGAAAATGCCAGATGGAACAGGGGCAAAAATAAGAGTGTGTATGTGGGGGGAGGGGTATGTGTGTGTTGTGGTGTGTATGCGTGTTGTAGAGTGTATGTGTTGTGGTGTGTGTGCTGTGGTGTGGGTGTTGTGGTTTGTGTAGCTATTGTGGTGGTCACGTGTGTGTGTTGAGTGTGTGTTGTGGGGTGTATGTACTGTGGTGTGTGTAAGCTGTTGTGTGTGCGTTTTGTGGTATGTGTGCTGTGGTGTGTGTGAGCTGTGGGGTGTATGTATACTGCTGTATGAGCTGTTGTGTGTGCGGTTTTGTGTGTGCACTCTGGTGTGTGTG
>NW_012100320.1:9312515-9337379 GCF_000951045.1 Mandrillus leucophaeus | reverse complement strand
GTTGTGTGTGCTGTGGTGTGTGTGTACACAGGCACACGGTGTCAGGGGAGGTGTGGGGCAGCAGTAGGAGGGAGGTTGATAAAGGAGCAGGGGGTATTGGTATTGGGATTGGTTCCAGCCTGAGGAATCAGATGTAAAGCCAGGGGACAAAACTGGAAGTCTGACCTGGCAGGGCCTCCAAGGAGTGTGGCTGGGAGAGGAGGCTCAGTCCGGAGGAAGCAGGTGAGGGGTTGAGACCAGTGCCCATGACTTAAATGACTGAGTTTTAAGAACTAGAGTCTTATTCTCTCTGTCTCTGTCTCTACCTCTCTGTCTCTCCCCATCTCTTTCCACCTGTCTGCCTCTGTCTCTATCTCTCTGTCTCCATCTGTTTCTGTCTCTCTCTCTCTCCATTTGTTTCTATCTATCTGTCTCTGTCTCTCCATCTCTGTATCTCTCCATCTGTCTCTGTCTCTCCATCTCTCTGTGTCTCCATTTGTCTCTGTCTCTATCTCTCTCCATTTCTTTCTGTCTCTATCTCTCTGTCTCTCTCTCCTGTCTCTGTCTCTCTGTCTCTGTCTCACTCCAGTCTCTTTGTCTCTGTCTCTCTCCATTCATTTCTGTCTCTCTCTCTCCATCCCGGATCTCTCCATCTCTCTCTCTCTCTCAACTTCTCCCTCTCCCCCAGTCCCCATCTCTCTTTCTTGCTCTTGGCATGAGTGCATGTGTGTGCATGTTGGCTCTTTTTATTTTGAAGCAGAAAAGCTACTGAGTGGCTCACAGAATCACCAGAAAGAGGAGCACTCAGGCCTTCAAAAGTACGGGAACAAAAGGCAGAATCATATCCCAGAACAGGCCAGTGAGGACACCGTTGCTGGCACCCTGCTGGGTCCTGGATGCCGCCCACTGGCACTGCTGCTGTGCAGCTGCTGGACCCTGGCTGCTGCTGACACCAGAATCAGGCAGCTTTTCAAAGACCTGGCATACCTCTGCTGGGAGGCTGAGAGGTGACACGAGTCCCCAGAGAACCCAGCTGGATAGGTGAGGCCGGCCCAACGCAGCCCTGGGATTCTGGAATATTGTTGGAAATTAAAGAGACAATTATGGTCAACTCTTACACTGGTTGAATACAGAGTGTAGATCAGGAATTTCAAACTCTCATTTTATTCTGCAGCACCAGCAACCTTGTTTCTACATTCTCATACAGATTTTAGGGGAATCTCTAATCTCTAGTAAAATGAATGGATTATTGGTACAACTTCTCTCCCCAGTTCCACAGGGACAGTCTCCTAAAA
Source organism: Mandrillus leucophaeus (assembly GCF_000951045.1). Lineage (NCBI taxonomy): Eukaryota > Metazoa > Chordata > Mammalia > Primates > Cercopithecidae > Mandrillus > Mandrillus leucophaeus. The sequence continues at coordinate 9,336,105 of NW_012100320.1, read as the reverse complement.
ACGGAGTTGGCCAAATGGACTGGAGTAGGAGGGAGGAGAAGAAAAATTGAAGACTCTAGATAATGTGGAAAATGGAGATACTGGAATCTTCTAGCTGTAGATGCCTGTTTTTTGCTTGTTTACTCTGGGGTATGGGCTAAAAAAAAAGAGAGAGAGAGAGACCTAGACCTGCAGGAGCAAGCTCCCATTGTCCTCAAAGGTGTCTATGTGTGCATATGGTGGTTGTGTGCAGAGGAGGGGCTTACCTCCTCTATGTTTCCTCTTCACGTCCACCGAGGGAGAAGGGCCATTTCTCTTGATGACGCAGAGGGCTGAGGAATACTGAAGGCACGTTTGCACAGAACAAAGCAAAGTCTTCAGAAGTTTTTTTCCCGTCTCTGATTGTGGAAAATTACCTGCCCTTTCATCTGCTTCTCAAGTTCACAACTTGTCACCGTCTGTATTCATCTCTGAGCATTTCAATTCTCCTCCTTTCTGTTTGTCTCTGTCTGTCTGGGCTGTTTTGTCTTTTGTCTTTGTCGGGTCTGCCAGTCCCTGTCTCTGTCCGTCCCTCTCTCAGCTTGGCCGGGCTCTCCCTTAGTCTGTCACTTTTCCCTCTCCTTCTCCTGGCTCATGCTGAGCAAAGTGGCTGTCAGGGCCATCCGTGCAAAAGCTGGATCTTAGAGAAAAACAGGGTCTGAACTGATAAATCATTGGCTCCCCGTCTGTGTTTTCCTCCATCTTGGTTTTGAACCGCCTTGCAGCTAGGAGACGTCTGGGGACTGGCAGGGACATGACAACTGGGCTCTGGAGCTCGGGGCCCCCAGCCTCAGCCCCTCGTGCCTACATCCCTTCTCTTGACTTGGAGTGATCCTGTCGTTCTGTCTTACAAATTGGGATCTCTCCTTGCATGTGGGCTTTGGTGACAGCCACCAGATGGTAGGGACTGGTTTTTATAGTAACTCATTAACCTCTTGCCATCCTACAATTAAGAAAGCATTTAATTGCTTTTTCTCAAGCCATCCTATGAGTGATTCAGGCAGCTTGCATTCATCATGGGAACCAATTTGCAGCTAGAGCCTGAGAGAGTGGGAACAGCAGGGAATGGCAGGCTTGGGCACAGTGAGCACCCTGGGTGGCCCTGGATCGCCTTTTGGGACCTTCTGGGAGGGGAGCACAGGCTTCAGAATCTTCCCTACCCCAGTGATTTCCTTCTAGGTTGAGAGAGTCCTGTAGATTAGCTCTGAATACACCTTAGAGATTGTCTAGGTTCTCTCTTCCTCTCATTTATCTGTTCAGAAGTCTAAGGCCAGAGAGGTCAAGGGACCTGCCCAAGGTCACACAACTAATCAGTGGCCGAATGTGGGCTGCAGTCCAAGGCTGCTCACTTCTTGTCTACTGCGCTTCAGCCACCCCCAGCTTTGCTAGCTCTGGAGGCTGTGCTTCTGGAGTGCTCTAGAACTGTGTTCAACTACTCACACATGACAGCACCCACTCTTCTCCTTCCCACACCTCACCCCCTCTGACTGGGCTTCAGGGCTTCTGCTCAGTGGACAGATGGCTCCCTTCATTACTTGCAGGGGGACATGCAGATGCACCACCCAGATCCTCCTTCAAGGAGGGACTTGTTGCCCCAGCAGCTGGCAGGGTGGCCAGTGGCCTGCCTTTACCTGTTAGCCCCCTTGGAGAGTGCCTTAGCTGCAGAGTTGCCTTGCCCAAGGGCGTGCCATGTCTGATGTCTGATCAATGTGAAGGTATAAAAACCTGGCTATTTTGGTCCAGTGCAGGACAACTCTGATGGATGGACCATTTTCCCTCCAGAGCTCCCTGTGGGGTTAGCCAAGGGTCTGCATCCCAGCTCTACTTCTCTCTCTGCCCGATGTTGCTTCCTCTCCATCACATCCTTAGGTGTTGATCTCAAGAATATTTCTTAATAAACACCCTGAACACTACACCCTGTCCCAGTCTGCTTCCCAGAGAATCCAGCCTGCGGGCCCCATCACATCCTTAACTGAGGCTGGGCTGTTCCCAAGGACACCATCTCCCTGCAGCCACGGAGTGAATGAAGTGTGGGCATTCTCCCCGATCCAGTGGAGCTGCCTTCTCTTTGTCTCCACTGTGCCTCCTTGTGTCTTGTAAAAAGCCCACCTACTTCAAGACTTCTGCCATGCAGCCCTGTCCTTCTCCACCTTGGGATCGCCCACAAGCCCACCAACTGTTTCCTGCGATTGCCCAGCAGGTCCTGGATCAGTCTCTTCCTCTCTGCTCCTGCCATCATAGGCAACTGTAGCCTCTACATGGGTGGCCCAGCCAACACTCTGACTTGTTCGTTCTTGGACCCCAGTGATCTACTTCTCACTCCCACCTCATCCAGCCACTCCTAGGGTCAGGTCGTAGAGGAGTCAGTGTCATCAACCCAAACCACATGATCTCCAAAATCACTAGTTCGGATGCTCTAGCCAACCTTGAGCTTACCTGCTCGGGCTTCTCCAGTGCAACTGTTCTTCAACCTCATCAAGACCTCTGACTTATAGACCCTCTCCCAAATTTCCTTCTGTTGACCCTATGCTGCCCATCTCTCCTGCTCCACACTAGATTTTTTTTTTTGTTCTCCCCTTGCAATGACTGTCTGACAAATACCCTGAGTGTCCTAGCCCCTTTGTCCTAATGCATGTGCCTGGCTAAACTTCAGTTCCAGATGAAGCTGACCAACACCACTGTTCTGAAGCTGCCTTTGGGTGGCTGAGAGTTGCTGCAGAAACTCTCACCACTGGTCCTATTGGCATCATAACAAACTCACAAATCAACAATGCACCTGAGATTCTCATCACCTCCTGGAAGTCTCATGATGTATTTCAGTTAGCTCACTGCACCCTCTTCTCCAAAATAGCCATTACATTCCTTCACCACTTGTCCTCAAATTCCACCCCCTACACTCTCAGCAAATGAACACCCCCCCCCTCTTTTACAGATAGAAAAACGCTGGCAAGAAGGAAACCCTCCCAGCTTCCTGAGCCATCTTGGCAAAGGTCTGTCTGCATTCATCACTTTCTTCTTCCATCTTGCTGGGGTGGAGAAAGTGTCCCCTCTTCCTGGCAATGGCCACATCTTCCACACATGTTCGGTTTCATCTTAGAAACCCACTTCATTGCCTACTCCCTTTCCTCTATAGCTAAGCTCATCTCTCTTACAGATCTTTCCCTTCAGCAGCCAAGTTTGCTCTTTCTTCCTTCCCTCCCATGAGAATGTAGGCTTCTGGAGGGCAAGGCACTGTCTATCTCTTTCCCGTTGTATTTGTGGTATCCAAAAATATGCTTGGCCCAGGCTCATGTTTAATAACATCATTTGACTTTCTGACTGACTGACTGTCTGCTTCAATTTGATTCAATCTTCATTACCAGTACTATCAATTGCTTCATTGAATCCGAGGAGCAATACTCAGTCTTCAACTTTCTTGATATCTCAGCAGCATTCCACATCACCAAACACTGCCTTCTTTCTCCTTGTACTCTCTTGCTTCACCTTCTTCACATCTGCTTAATTCTTCCTAGCCTCCTTTAGGGATTCTTTTCTTCCAACCTACTTTTAATGGTTGGAACCCTCTGGCCTGCTCCTGAACTACCTTCCTTCTCATTTTACACTTTCTCGCTAAATGATCTCACCCCCTCCCATGGTTTCCAGTTGCATTCACTTGCCAGTGGAACCTACACTTATTTCACTAGCCCAGAACTTTTTTCTGAATGCCATATTGTAAATTCTACTTGCTACTTATATCAGCATCTCTGTTTATCTCATAGGCATCTATCTCTAAATGAGCTTATCCAAAACTGAACTCATGTTCACCCCAAATCTGCCTGCCCCAAGCCTGGGATCATCCTTCACATAGTATTAACCATCACCCTCCACAATCAATCAATCAATCAATCAATCAATCAATCAATCATCAAATTCTACCTCTAAAATATACCTCAATGTAGTCATTTTGCATTATTTCCACAGATACCATCTTAGTCCAAGCCACCTGTGTCTCTCACCAGGACAGCTACAGTGGCTTCTGCTATCATTTGAGTGTTTGTCCCTGCTGAAACTCAATGTAATGGTATTAAGAGATGGGCCTTTTAAAAGGTAATTGGGGCCAGACATGGTGGCTCACGCCTGTAATCCCAGCACTTTGGGAGGCCGAGGTGGGTGGATCACCTGAGGTCAGGAGTTCGAGACCAGCCTGGCTAACATGGAGAACCCCTGTTTCTACTAAAAATACAAAAAAATTAGCCAGGAGTGGTGGCGTGCACCTGTAATCCCATCTACTCAGGAGGCTGAGGCAGGAGAATCACTTGAACCTGAGAGGCAGAGGTTACAGTGAGCCGAGATCATGCCATTGCACTCCAGCCTGGGCAAAAAGAGTGAAACTGCGTCTCAAGAAACAAGCAAGTAAGCAAGCAAGCAAACAAACAAACAAACAAACGGTGATTGGGTCATGAGGGCTCTGCTTCATGAATGGATTAATCCACTGGTTAATAGATTAATGGGTTACCATAGGAATGGGTTAGTATTATGAAAGTGGGTCAGTTATAAAAGCCAGTTTGGGCTGGGTGCAGTGGCTCACACCTGTAATCCTAGCAAATTGGGAGGCCGAGGTGGGTGAATCATGAGGTCAAAAGATCGAGACAATCCTGGCCAACATGGTGAAACCCTGTTTCTACTAAAAATACAAAAATTAGCTGGACGTGGTGGTGCGTGCCTGTAATCCCAGCTACTTGGGAGGCCGAGGCAGGAGAACTGGTTGAACCCGGGAGGCAGAGGTTGCAGTGAGCCAAGATCACGATACTGTACTCCAGACTGGTGACAGAGTAAGACTCTGTCAAAAAAAAAAAAAAAAAAATGTCAGTTTGGCTGTGCTCTTGCCCCCTCACCATGTGATGGCCTGTACCATATTAGGACTGTGCAGTGTCCCCACCAGCAGATGATCCTAACCAGGTATGGCCCCTTGACCTTGGACTTCTCAGCCTCCAGAACCATAAGAAATAAATTTCTTTATAAATTGCCCAGCCTGTGATATTCTGTTATAGCAATAGGAAACAAACTAAGACAGCTTCCAACCTAGTTTACCCACATCCACTCTTGCTTATCTTCAGTCCATTCACACTTAGCAGTCACTGTGTACTGTGCTTTAAAAATACAAGTTGGGTCATGTTGTCATCCTTTTCTCCCAGCTGAAAACCCTTCAGTAGTTATTTGTAGGATAAAGACCCAAATCCTTGACATACTCCACAAGGTACTCTGTGCCCTGGCTTCTGCCTATGTCTCTAATCTTGTCTCATGTCACCCTTTCCTTTGCTCACCAAGCCCTGATAATACTGACCATCTTTCAAATGTTTGTTTTTGTCCTGCTCTTTCACACTTCTGGGCCTGATCATATTGTTCCTGTGGCCTGAAATACTCACCTTCTTTTCCCAGTCATCCTTCCAAATTTAGCTTAAATGCCTGCCATTCCCTCTGAGAAACATTTCCCGGCTCCAGTCCCTAGGTTAGATCCCCCAAGTCACTTTCCTTTGTTTTCATAGAGACTGTTGGGTATTCATCCAAATGTATTCTCCTCTTTTTTGGAGAACTGCATTTCCTAGACTGTCTTGCAGTCAGGTAGGGTCATGTGACTAAATTCTTCACAATAGGATGTGAGTGGAAGCAATGTTTGTCCCTTCCAGATTTGGCCTATAGAATCCTCCCAAGGGTGCTCCTTTTGGGTCTTTCCCTTTCCAGCTTACTGGGGTAACATACCCAGAGCACCTGGAAAGCCATATGTTGAAATTGACAGAGCCTCTATCAACATGGGCCCCTGAATAACCTCATGGAGGAGAGCCGCCTCACTGACCGGAACATCTTGCATAGGATTTTATCTTGAAGAAGAAATAAACTTTCTAAGAAAGTGGGTCTCTTTGTTATCAGACCTTAGCCTACCCTCATTGATATCACAGCCTTTAAGACAACTGTAATTAAGCAATTGTCAATTAACTAACATTTCTCTCTGCTAATAGATTGTAACTCCTTGGAAGTAGGGAATGTCTTGTTCACCACTTTTTCTCTAGGGTTCAATAAATATTTGAAAGAGATGGCTCATCTGAGTTGCATGGAAAACTAGCGATGATGCAGGAGCATGCCTGGTCTGTAATGTTATTTGTAATTTCCGATATTGCTTTCTTAAGAAAAATTAGGTAGTGTCTGGCAGACCCTTCCTGTACTGCAGACCTTCCCTTCTGCTTCATTTGAGTCTAATTTGCTCTTTTTAAATTATACTTTCTTAAGGTGAAAGCTTCGATTATTGATTTGAGAACTTTCTTCTGGCTTATATTGTTGTAATCAGAACATATTTTTGTATCAGCTCAGTTCTTTTAAATATCCTTCTTCTTGGTACATGTTCCATGTACACTTGAAAGAAAGGTATACAGTCATGCACTGCACAATAGTGTTTTGATAAATGACAGATCGCATATACAGTGGTGGTCTCATAAAATTATAATAAAGCTGAAAAATTCCCTTCATGTCGTGATGTCATAGCCATTGTAATGCTATAGCACACTGCATTACTCATATGTTTGTGTCACGCTGGTGTAAACAAACCTATCACACTGCCAGTTATATAAACGTGTACAGCAGGCTGGGCGTGGGTGGCTCATGCCTGTAATCCCAGCACTTTGGCTAAGGTGGGCAGATCGCTTGAACCCAGGAGTTCAAGACCAGCCTGGGTAACATGGCAAAAACCCTGTCTCTACAAAAAATACAAAAAATTAGCCGGGCATGGTGGCATGCGCCTGTAGCCCCAGCTACTCAGGGGGCTGAGGTGGGAGGATCACCTGAGCCTGGGAGTTTGAGGCTGTAGTGAGATGGTGCCACGGCACTCCAGCCTGAGTGACAGAGTGAAACCCTGTCATAAAAAAAAAAAACCGTGTACAGCCATGTCCTAGGCCTTCACGTTCATTCACCACTCACTTATCCAGAGCAACTATCAGTACTGTAAGCTCCAATTATGGTAAGTGTCCTCTACAGGTGTACCATTTATAATTTTTTATACTTTATTTTTTACTGTACCTTTTCTATGTTTAGATATACAAATACCATTGTGTTATAACTGCCTATGGTATTCATTATAGTAATATGCTGTACAGGTTTACAGTCAAGGAGTAAAAGGTTATACCATATAGCCTTGGTATGTAGTAGGCTATACTATCTAGGTTTGTGCAAAAACACTTTATGATGTCCTCACAATGACTAAATCACCTAACAGACACATTTCTCAGAATGTATTTCCGTTGTTAAGTAACACATGGCTGTATTCTATTGTTGGGCAGTGCTCTGTAAATGTTGAGTAGGTCAAGTTGATTGCTGGTGTTGTTCAATATATTCTGATCAGTTTTCTGTATGCTTATAATATCAATTATTGAGAGAAAAGTGCTGAATTCTCCAGATGTAATTATGGATTTGGATATTTCTCTATTCAGTTCTATCAGGTTTTCTTTTATGTATTTTAAAGGTCTGTTGTTAGATGTACATACATTTAGAACAGTTTTTTTCTGTGGAAGGAATTATAAAAAAAGAAAAAATATAGAATAGCTTTGTCTTCTTGGTAATCTCTCTATCTATCATTGTGTAATGTCTCTCTTTGTCTCAAGTAATATTCCTTGCTCTAAATTCTACTTTGTCTGATCTTATTATAGGCAACCTAACTTTCTTTGGATTGGTTTGTGCATGGCATAATTTTTTTATTCTACTTCTAACACATCTGTCTTCATGTTTAAAGTGGGTTTTTTGTAGATAGCAGATAGTTAAGTTTCCTTTTTTCATCCAATTTGACAACCTCCTTCTTTTATTTGGAGTGTTTAGATCATTTACATGTAATGTGATTATTGATATGGTTGGTTTAAAATCTAGGATATTGCCACTTGTTTTCTATTTGTTCTGTTTGTTCTTTGTCCTTTTTGTTCTTTTTCACTCCTTTTTTGCCTCTTTTGGGTTGAGTATTTTTATATTAATAATTCCACTTTATTTCCACCATTGGTTTACGAGTTAGATTGCTTTTGTTTTTCATTTTCTAGTGGTTGACCCAGAATCAAAATATACATCTCTTCACTAATTATGCTCTACCTTCCTTCAAATAACATACCATTTCCCATGTATTGTAATAATTTTATACAAATATTTTTTCATTTCCCCACTCCCATCCTTTGTGTTAAATGGTTTTAACATTTTACTTCCAAATATATTATGAGCCCCCAAATACACTGTCATTAGTTTTGCTTTAAATAGTAAACCAGGCCAGGTGTGGCTGCTCAAACCTATAATCCCAGCACTTTGGGAGGCCGAGGCAGGCAGACAACTTGAGCCCAGGCGTTCGAGGCCAGCCTGAGCAACATGGTGCAACTCCATCTCTACAAAAAGTACAAAAATTAACTGGGCATGGTGTTGCGTGCCTGTGGTCCCATTTACTTGGGAGGCTGAGGTGGGAGGATCACTTGAGTTCAGCAGGTTGAGGGCTTCAGTGAGCTGTGATCATGCCACTGCACTCCAGCCTCAGTGACAGAGACCCTGTATCAAAAAAGAAGAAGAAGAAGGAGGAGGAGGAGGAGGAGGAGGAGGAGGGAAAGAAGAAGAAAGAAGAAAAAGAAAAAGAAGAAGAAGAAAACTGTATGTTTTAAACTAGAGAATTCACTACACTCTTCATTCAGATTTTCCTATTGTTAGCTGACATAATCATAGTACAGTTATCAAAACCAGGAAATTAACATTGGTGCAATATTATTAACCAAACTACAGATCTTATTCAAATATCACCAGTTTCCCCACTAATGTTCTTTTTCTGTTTCAGAATCCTACAGCATTGTTTCTTTATTCTCCCTTAATCTGTGGAGTTTTTCATTCTTTCCCTGTCTTCCATGACCTTGATATTTTGGTGAATACTAGTCATACTTTTTAGAATGCCTCTCAATTTGAGTTTGTCTGATATCTTCTCATGATTTGATTGAGATGATGCATTTTTGGCAGGAATATCATGGAGCTGATGTGTATTTTTCAGTGCATCATATCAATGTAGCAGTGAATAGATAATACTGAAATGTCTCATAACTGGTGATGTTAACCTTAATCACTTGGCTCAGGTGATTTCTTTGGGGTTTCTCTGCTGTAAAATAGTTACTATTTCCCTTCTTTGTAATTGACAAATATCTTTGGGGAGATACTTTGAGAGTATGCTAATATCCTGTTTATCTTCAAACTTACATCTACTGATTTTAATATCCATCAGTGGATCTTGTCACAATTGTTTCCCTAATTGTGAGTTAGCATTTCTCTCATTCTTTCTACATTTATTAGTTGGAATTATTCTGTATACCAGTATGGACTCATGGATATTCTCTTTATTCTAAGGGTTATAATCCAATATGGGTATTATCGTTATTTGTCTGTTGCTCATACTGTCCCAGCTCTGGCCACTGGGAACTCTTTTTTGTTGGCGTGTCCTTTCTGACATGCTCCATCCTTTTTCAAGCACTTCTTCCTTCTCTGGCATCATAAGATGTTCCAGGGTTATCTTGCATTTTCCCTGTCACAGTCCTAGAATCAGTCTCTTCTCCAAGGAGCCCTGTTGTTTTGTTTTGTTTCTGATTAGAGAATGGTATTGAGAATCTGTATTAGTCCATTCCCACATTGCTATAAAGAACTGCCTGAGACTGGGTAATTTATAAAGGGAAGAGGTTTAATTGGCTCACAGCTCTGCATGGCTGGGAAGGCCTCAGGAAACTTACAATCATGGCAGAAGGGGAAGCAAACACTTCCTTCTTTACATGGTGGCAGCAAGAAGTGCCGAGCAAAAGGGGGAAAAGCCCCTTATAAAACCGTTAGGTCTCTGAGAACTCACTCACTATCAAGAGAAAAGCATGAGGGTAACCACCCCCATGATTAAATTACCTCCCATGAGGTCCCTGCCATGACAGGTGGAGATTATGGGAACTACAATTCAAGGTGAGATTTGAGTGGGGACACAAAGCCAAACCATACCAGAATCCAAGATCTGGGTGCTGGCTGTGCTCATTGCTACTGGTGAGGTGGAGGAGGAACTCCCTTTTCTGTACTCTGCTATTATTTGCCTGGTCACTTTTCCAGTATTTTCAAAGTTAGACTATGTAATATTTTGGCAGTCATTCAGATAATCCTTAGGTCCCTTTTCTAGTGTTCTTCTCTACTTCCTATTTATTTTCTTCATGTGCTCTTTCTTCCCACAGAGCCTTACAACTATAAGGGGGTGGAATGGCAGCATGAGAGATCAGATGCTAGAATTGGGAGATTTTTCTGTTTTTACTCATGGTTATCTTGCAGTTTAAACATTCTTTGTCTTCCAGCTATGCTGATGGTGTGGTTTGTGTAATACAATGTAGAGACCCTGACTACTCCAAGCTCATCATTGTGGACCTATCTGTGTATTTTCATTTCAGATGCTATATTTGTCACTTCTAGAAATTTTTCTTTTTGTCTTTTCTTAAGGTTTGGGGAAGATAGTTTGGGAGATACTTAGCTTATCTTTTCCATCTAATGTCATTTTCCTTTTGCCTGAAGAACTTCCTTTAGTACTTCTTGAGCCCAGAGCAGCTGGCAACAAATTCTTTTATTTCTGTTGTTTAACAAAGTAGTAATTTTGCCTTCACTTTTGAAAGATATTTTTGCTGATTATAGAATTCTATGTTGACTGTTTTTTTCCCCCTTTCAGTTATTTAAAGATGTTGCTCCATCGTCTTCTGGCTTGCATGATTTCTGACAAGGATTCTTTTGTCACCTTTTCTTTGCTTCTTTGTATGCAGTGGGCCTTTTTTTGTTACCTGACTGCTTCTAAGATGTTTCTGTTTATCACTAGTTTGAAGTAATTTGGTTATGATGTGTCATGTGGTTTTATTCATGTTTCTTTTTCTTGGAATTCATTACGATTCTTAGATTTGTAATATTACAGTTTTTAAACCAAATTTGGAAAATAGCAGGCCATTATTTCCTGAAATATTTTTGTTTTCGTCTTCTCTCCTTATGAGGCTCTGATTACATATATGTTAGACTGTTTAATATTGTTCCACTAGTCACTGATGCTCTGTTCATCTTTTTCAGTCTCTTTTCTCTGTGTTTCATTTTGTGTAGTTTTTATTATGTCTTCAAGTTCAATTATCTTTTCTTCTACAATGTCAAATCTGCCCTTCCATCTGTGTGTGTGTGGGGTGGGGGGCGGCAATAGCTGTGAATGGATTTGTTGTTTTAGAAGAGCATTCCTCATTGCCCCCTTACATATCCATCTCAGTCCCATGCCTGTTCTCATACCCCCTCCCACTCCTTCTCATAGGGGTTGCTATTGACTCTTCTGAGAAGCCACCCTGGAGCTGGCTACCCACAGCCCCTGACCAGCTGTGGCTTGTGTATTCCCTATAACCACACCAACATGACTATCTAATGGAAGCTCATGGATCACACCTTCTTCCAAGAGGACAGGTGGACAACATGCCCTTAGATTCCCAAAGGGAAAAGTCCCCAGATGGGTTCCTATCACCCTCAGGCCTACCTAGAAAGCAATGTCTACCCAGTGCTAGTGGGGAATGGGCACTGGGCCCAAGCAGAATCTCTGGGTCCACAACCAGATGCTTTTTGGTCATATGTACAGGCACTTTAATGAAGCAATACAATGTAGAGACCCTGGCTACTCCAAGCTCATCAGTGTAGACTGTGTATTTTTATTTCAGATGCTATATTTGTCACTTCTAGAAATTTAATTTGGTTCTCTCATATGTCTTTCACCTTTTTCTGCATGATGTCCATGCTCCTCTGTACCTTCTTGAACATACGGAGTATAATTATAATAAGTATTTTAATGTCTTTGTCTGCTAATTCAATCATCAGTGTCATTTTGGGGTATATTTCTATTGATTGATTTTTCCCCTGGTTGTGGGTCATATTTTTCTGTTTCACTGCATGCCTAGTGATTTTTTGTGCATTATATGAGTTTCAATATAATTTACATGCCATCAAATCTTACATAACATAAAATTCATCATTTAAAAATGTACAATCTAGTGGATTTTAATATGTATATTCACAGAGTTGTGCAATCATTACTACTATTCAACTTAGAGCATTTTCATCACACGAAAAAGAAACTCTGTACTTGATAGCAGTACTCCCAATTTCCCCCTCCTTTTATGCCCTAGCGACCACTAATCTACCTTTTGTCTCTGTAAATTTGTCTAGTTTGGACATTTCATATAAATGGAATTATACAATACGTGGTCTTTGGTGTCTGGTTTCTTTAACTTAGCATATTGCTTTCCAGGTTCATCCATGTTGTGGTATGTATTAGTACTTCTTTCCTTATTATCATATTCCATTGTATGGTGAATCATGTTCCATTGTATGGTGATACCACATTTTTAAAAATCCATGCGTTATTTGATTAACATTTGAGCTGTTTCCACTTTTTGGCTATTACAAATAATGCTGATATGAACATTTGTCTATAAATTTTTGTGTGAACATATGTTTTTAGTTCCTTTGAGTATATACCTAGGAGTAGAATTGCTGGAGTCATATGGTAAGTCTATATTTAACATTTTGAGGAAATACTGCTAGACTATTTTCTGAAGAAACTGAACTATTCTAGATTCCCAGCAGCAATGTGTAAGGGTTCCACTTTCTCCGCATCTTCACCAACACTTGTCATTGTTTGTCGTTTTGATGTGGCCATTCTGGTGGATATGAAATGGTATCTCATCGTGGTTTTGATTTGCATTTTCCCTAACAACTAATGAGGTTGAGCATCTTTATGTGTGCTTATTGGCCATTGGTGTATCTTCTTTAGAGAAATGTCTATTCATATCCTTTGACCAATTTTTAATCGAGTTGTCTTTTTTGTTGATTTGTAAAAGTTATTTATATTTTCTGGATACTAGATCCTTATCAGATATATAACATGCAGATAATTTCTCCCATTCTATGTGTTGTCTTTTCACTTTTTAACAGTATCCTTTGACTCAAAAACAATTTTAATTTTGATAAGCTCAATTTATCTATTCTTTGATTCATTGATTATACTTTAAGTGTCACATCTAAGCAACTATTGCCTAGTCAAGATCACAAAAATTTACACCTATGTATTTTATAGTTATAGCTCTCACATTTAGGTGTTTGATCCATTTTGGGTTAATTTTTATGTATGGTGTAAAGTAGAGGTTCAAATTCATTGTTTTGTATGTGGATATCCATGTGTCCTAGCTTCATGTGTGGAAATGAGCATTCCTTCTTTACTGAATTGTCCTGGAATCCTTGCTGAAATCAGTTGACCATAGATGTATGGATTTATTTCTGGACTCTGAATTTTATTCCACTGATCTATATATGTCCATCCTTATGTCAGCACCACACTGTCCTAATTACTATAACTTTGTAGTAAGTTTTGAAATCAGGAAATCAACTTTGTTTTCCTTTTTAAAGTTTGTTTTGGCTATTCTGGGTCCCTTGCATTTCCATATGAATTTTAGAATCAGCTTGTCCAGTTCTGCAAAAAAAAAAAAAAAAAAAAAAAAAAAAAGTAGTTGGAATTTTGATAGGGACTGTACTAAATTTGTAATCCATTTGGGTAGTACAGGTTGAGTATCACTTATCTGAAATGCTTGGGACCAGAAGTGTTTCAGATTTCAGATTCTTTGGGATTTTGGAATATTTGCATATACATAATGAGATATCTCAGAGATGGGACCTAAGTCTAAACATGAAATTTATTTATGTTCCATATAAACATTACATACAGCCTGAAGGTATTCTTATACAATATTTTAAAATAAGATTGTATATGAAACAAAGTTTGTGTACATTGAACCATAAGAAAGCAAAGGTGTCACCATCTCAGCCACTCATGTGGACAATCTGTGGTTGTTTGGCATTACCATCATGCTGTGTGCAGAAAAGATCTATCACTGCTGAAGGAAGCTGAGGGATCTTTTTCCCTTGTTGACACTGAATAAACTGTGTATTCTGTGTCTGCATTTTGACCATGACCCATCACATAAGGACAGGTAGGGAATTTTCCACTTGTGACATAATGTCAATGCTCAAAAAGTTTCAGATTTTGGAGCATTTCAGATTTTGGATTTTTGAATTAGAGATATTCAGCCTGTATTGCCATCTTAAAATATTAAGACTCCAGTTCCTGAACACAAGACGTTTTGCCACCTATTTAGATCTTCTTTAATTTTTTTCAACAATGTTTTCTAGTTTTCAGTGTACAAGTCTTGCACTTCTTTGGTTATATTTAAGTATTTTATTCTTTTTGATGCTATTGCAAATGAAAATGCTTTCTTAATTTCATGTTATAGTTGTTTATTACTACATTTTTACATAAATTTTGTATATTGTTGGTGTGTCCTGCAACTTTACTGAGCTTATTTATTACCTCTAACAGTATATTTTTTGTAGATTCCTTAGGGTTTTCTATATATTATAGCACACTATCTGTAAATAGAGATACTTTTACTTCTTCCTTTATGATCTGGATGCCTTTTGTTTCTTTTGCTTGCCTAATATACTTGCCAGAATCTCCAGTACAATGTTAAATAGGAGAGGAAACAGTAGATGTGCCTGGAAATTTTTGACTGTGTACTGAACGTTTTGGATTTTACTGTGTTGGATGTTGGATTTTGCTGCATTCTTTAAATAGTGTTGGGCTTTTTTTGGGGGGGATTCGGTTAGGTTGCTTGAAATCAGTTTGATCCCTTTAAAACTTGTTTTTACACTTTGTTGACATGGGTTGACAGTCTTTGGTCTAGGGCTAATTTCACCCCACTATTAAGGCAATAGTTTTCTGAGGATTTACCTGATGCCTTGTGTATACGGAGGTCTATTTCACTCTGGAAGCTGGGATTAAAAATTATGGCAGGCTCTGTGTGAGCTCTGGGGATTGTTTGACCTACTCCTTGCCCAGTCATGGGCAGTTTCCTCACATGCATGTTAGGGTAAATGCTCAAAGATTGGAGTTGAAGTCTTCCTAATCTTATTCTAGCCTTAGGAAATAGAGATCTCAGCTATGCTTGTTACTCCTCTCCATTTTCTACAGGTGCTTGAACTAAAGTCAAGCTGATGTGAACATGCTCTCCTGCCCTTCACTTCTTGGGTAGATGTATTTAGGGTGATTAGGGTAATCATCGGGTAATCAGGGATGTTTGCAAGCTTCTGCCCACAAAGAAAGCCATGGTAGGGGAGTAGTGGAAATGGTGGATGAGGCTGGTGTGGTCTTCAGACAATCAGGCATGTCCATCAGGCTTGAAGAGCAAGACAACCTTCCTTATTACCCCATACTGGGCAATGCTTCTCCTACTTACCTGCTGAGAACAAGAAAGAACCAGAGCAGGCCAGGACACACAGGAGGTTACAAATTCCTGGAATCCCTGGCTGCTGCCTGTTGCTACAGCAGTGGGCTGCAGCTTCCTCATCTCTAAAATTCATAGAGCCGGACCAGAGGTACTCTAGACCT
Organism: Mandrillus leucophaeus; assembly: GCF_000951045.1. Lineage (NCBI taxonomy): Eukaryota > Metazoa > Chordata > Mammalia > Primates > Cercopithecidae > Mandrillus > Mandrillus leucophaeus. The sequence goes on along the minus strand of NW_012100320.1, from coordinate 9,320,585 downwards.
GGCCTCACTCTGGTAGTCTGGGGTTGTGAGTTTCTGAGCCCCTGGCCTCTATTCTCACTCTGAAACTGTAGGTGCAGGGCAGTGTCATTTGTCCCTAACCCAGTGAACATGCAGCTTAGCCCCAAGGGGCCCTTAAAGCCACATAAGAACGTTAATAAGCAGCGTGGTATTTCTGCTTGTTCTCATCACAGATGGAACATGAAAGAAACTAATGCTGATAGAAATGTCTGATCTTTTTTAGAAAATTAACTGTTCTGGATAAATTATTGACTCTGTTTCAGGAGTGGTGAGGTGACAAGGAGTGGCTCATTTGCATGATCTCTGGCTGCAGTGGCAACCACACTCAAGTGGGAGTCCTGACTCTTCCACTGACTGCCTGTGTTACCTTGGGGAAGGTACTTAGCCTCTCTGAATTGCTGGATTCTCATCTCTAAAACTGGATTTAAAAAAATCTACTATCAACCTCACCTATGCTGGATAGAAAAAGGCAGTGATTTTCAAACTTAGAAGAAATCTTATGTAGAATTTAAGCACACAGAAACATGCAGATATTTATAGGTTAAAAAAAAAAGAGGGAAAATACGTTGATAAAGAAATTGGGGTGAAGGAGCAGCCCAAAGGTGGTCCTTGCAGTGAGAGATGATTATACATAGCCCTGCTGGAATGTGGCAGGAGCTTGGCTGGAATGTGGCCAGGGGAGCCATTTCCACTGCTCCTGAGGGTGGGGCAGGATGAGCGAGAGGAGAGGCTGAGTAAGGGTGGAAGAGAAGAACCCTTGGAGGTTGGGGAGAAACACCCACCGTGTGGCAGGAACTAAGAGGCTTTTTAACCTGCCGGCAATAAGGTGTGGATGTGGTCTCCTTTCAGGACCTCAGAGTTTTCAGTAAGTTCAGTTGTTGGTATGACATACCAGGCAAGTGTGTGTGATTATTTATTGGCTTATTTCTTTATTTATTACGTGGAAAATGGGAAACGGGGAGTTTCCATCGACTCAATGTGAGGTGGTGATGGCCCCAGGAGCCCACCGCAGGGGAAACTCTGGGAATTCCCAGAAGCTGGGAGGAGCTGCTGGCTTCACCAAGCTGTGCAGCTGGGGGCTTGAGACGCCTCAGCTGGATGTCTTGGAAAGGGTGTTGCTCCCCCTGGCCATGGGCAGATGGGGTTCGTGAGCTCCCCGGGACGCCGTCTGTCACTTTCTCCAGCAACCCCGGCTTCTTTGGAGCCGACAGCTGGCCTGGCTGCCTCTGTGGCATGGCAAACTCTCCTGTGCCTGAGGCCAAGTCCCTCTCATTGCCATCCCTGCTTGGATAGATTCCTGTGGCTGCAGTGGGAGGGAGTGCAGGATGGCTAACGAGACCATGGAGAACTCCTGTCCTCTGCAGGGAGGGACAGGCCACTCTACACAGACTCCGGGGCCCAGGAGTGAGACCTGTGAGGCCAGAGGTCCCAGCCGGAGTATGCAGGTGTGTGCATGCGCGTGACCTGAATCTCCTGGGGAGTCAGTTGAGAATTACAGGTGTCCCTCTTTCAAGAAGTTCAGTTTCCTCATCCTCTCCTCTGAATCCCTTAGGGACAGAGAAAATACCCGGTCTCCTTTCCTGGTGCTGGAATTCTCTCCCACACATGGCTTCCTAGATCTGGTCCCCAGATGCCTCTGGGAATATCTTAGTGGGAAAATATATGATAAATGTCCCCAGGCCTGGAAGAACTGTGGAGCCTCAGAGCCACAGGTGAGAGGCAGCCTGATTCTGAGATAGGCCATAGGCTTCAGAAGCATCCCGCCCAGGGGTCAGTCCCAGCTCCAACTCTCACTTGCTCTGTGACCTTGGGCATGTCATTTAATGTCGCCCTGCTCCTGTTTCCTCCTCTGTAAAAACCTGATAGGTTGTGATGACGAAATTAACACATGACAAAATGCCCTGTGAATTGCAGGTCCTGAAATGCTGGTTTTGTATATGTTGCAGGTTAGGTTCTCAGGGAAGTAAATCTGAGATAGAGTTTAACACTCCGGTAGAGTTAATTAGGGAGCACCCTTGGGGTCAACAGCAGTGAGAAGGAGGGAAGGAGGCTGCTGCAGTGGGCAGAAGGGGAGGTTACTTTCTTCTGTGAGGCAGGCCCAATCACAGCCTTGCTTGATCCCCAGGGAGCTCTGGAGCCAAAATGGTCTTTTGCACCCTGTGCTGGAACTCCTCACGACAACTCCTGGGTTCAGTGATTAGCTTAGAGGACTCACAGGACTCAACATACAGTGGCATTCATGGCCATGACTTGTTACAGTCAGAGGAGACAAAACAAAGTCAGCAAAGGGAAAAGGCGCAAGAGAAGTCCAGAGGAAACCAGGCACTAACTCCCGGGAGTGCTCTCCCAGTGGAGTCACGCAGGAAAGCATCATTCTTCCAGCAACAAACTGTGCCCGCATGTGTTGAATTTGCCAGTTCACTAGGGACTCGGGGCTCAGGGCTTTTGTCAGGACAGTGAAGGAAGGAACACAGGCACCCTCCGCCTGCCACGTACCTAAATTCCAGGCTCCCAGAAGGAAAGCAGGCACGTGGTATTGTCTGGAGAGTATAGGCACAGTGAGACATTCTCATCAGGGAATGGTGGGAAACCTCCCCAAATCCAGGTTCCCAGATGCCAGCCAAGAGCCAACCTGGCCAGCAGGCCTTTCTAAGGAGAGCAGTCTCATGTGGCTTTGCTAATGCGTTTCTGCACACTCCTCCACCTTAATCATTGGTCACTGGATGTGGTCCTCCTCAGGGAGAGGTGTGACCTTGGGTGTGGCTGCCCTGTACAGCTGAGGTCATCTCTGCAGGGGCTGACCACAAAGCTGCCTGCTCCCAGCTCTCCCAGCAAGATCTTCCTCTAAGGGGGTCTCTGCATTGAAGTCTGCAGCCCAGGCAGAGATGAATATGGCTGTAGAATGGGAAGGATCCCTGCTCTTGGAAATCTGGCCACTCTAGGCCGTATCACCTCATGTGGACGATGAAAAACTAAGCCACAAGGAAGCCACCTGAGAGGGGAGGGAATCCCTGACATTGTTCATCCATGAATCGTTTATAGAATGTGCATAGGGAAGAGAGCTTGACGTTCAGAGTGGGCAGTGAGATAGTGCTAGGGAGACAGCTTGTCAGTAAACACAGATAATTGTAGTGGAGGATAATAGACTGAGAGGGAAGACATATTTGCTGAATTGAATTGATCCCACTGACCGCCTTCCCCACTCTGAGTGCTGTGGGTTTAGAACCACAAATGGGGCTTGATTTTTACTCTTGGGTGCTCACTGGGCAGGCGGGGAGGGTGAGCTGTAATCAGAAAGATGTGACGATTGGAAAAAGTCAAGCAGGGAGCAGGAGGTGGGGAGGGCCTGGGAGACCCCATGTCTAGTAGGAATGGACTGAGAGTTAACCAAGTGGACAAGGAGAGAAAGGGGATTTCAGAAATGGCCAACACAGCAGACCTTCGGTAACTTGAAACCCATGGAGCCTGTGATCCCCGGTGTCGCTCTTTTAGGTAGTTTCTTCTAGATTAGGAACATTTCCTGGAGTCATAGAACCTCAAATTAGAAACTTAAAAGACCCCTTAGCTGAGTGTGCAAGTCATTGGAAAGTATCTGCTTTCACCACTCTGATGACAGGGAGCTCACTACCTACTGAGACCATGCATTTGTATGGGTCACTCAACATGTTAGCAAAGTCTTCTGCAGAGCTGGAATCGATTTCCTCACTTCTCCCACTCGTCAATCTGATTTTATTCTTTGGATTCACCAAGAACAAGGGTAACTTTTTATGGAATCCAGAGGGTCTGTAGGTTTCCTATTGTTGTTCTCTAAGCAGCTAGTCTTTCTGTCCAGCCTCATGAAGCAAGGCAGAGGCTGAACTGTTCTGCAGGGAGATTCTATGATACAATGAAGAGATGCAGAGTGAGACTCTGGAGCCAGATCGCCCGCAGTGGAGTCTCACCGATGCCCCTTACTGTATGACCTTGGCAGGTAACCTCTCTGTGCCTCAGTTTCTTCACTGGCACAATGAGGGTAAGCATGGTAACCTACCTGATTGGGTGATGGTGAGGATTAATTGACTTAATACTTGTGAAGTGCTCAGAACAGTGCCAGCATATAGCTGGTATTCAGCAATGTAAGAGCTTCAGTTACTGTTAAAAAACAACTTTAATTGCCTCCAGGCAAGTGCCACAGACCTTCTACCTAAAATGAGATGGAAATGACCTACACGGATGGATGAGGATGGGGCTTTTGCCTGTGAATCAAAGCTGCCAACCTCATTCACACATACTGTCTCCACTATTATCCCTGCTTTTGTAACCTGCATGTCAGCCACTTGGCTGTCCCCAAGCTCTCCTGTCATGGAGTCACCCTTTCCTATTTAATAAAAGTGCTGCACGTCCCCATTTCATGAATAATGGGAAACCTACAGCCTGATACCCTCTACCCCTGAGGCCCTAAAGCAACCACGGCTTCACGCTGTCGCATGTTCTGCCGATGACGGGTGGATCATGGAGTGTATATTCGTGTTATGGCATGGCACAGGGAACTTCAAATTAAATGTCACTCATTGGTCCCTAAAGATCCTGGCCATGCCTTCCTTGGGAAAATTTCCCCCAGGCCTCTGGATCTCCCAGCTCCTTACTCTCCCTGGACCCCACATTTCTCCCTTTCTTTGTTTTCTCGGCCCTTCTAACGCTCTCCCATGGGCTACCCTCTGGAAGCTCAGGTTTCCTTCGCTTTCTTAAGCAAAGCAGCTTTAACTCTCCACATCTACTACTTGGGCTGGGACCTATTTTTGTACATCAGAATCACAGACTGGACCCAGCAGAGGCCTGACATGCCAATCTTCCCTTTACAATGGTCAGTTTCTCCAGTGCAGCCACCCTCCCCCACCAGACTCTGCCAGGGAAAGGCATCCGGGCCACGATGTAGTCTTTCTCTGACATAAATTATTCCACATCCCTGCCTCCTTCAAAGGCAGATGGAGTTACTGTGTTTTACTTTTTAAAGCAATTTAAAATCTTGCCTGCTAAGCCTGGAAGGTCTTTCCTTCTCCCTGGCTCCTCCAATTCAGCCTGTCTCCCTCTGGGAATGAGCTCAGAATCTTCCTCCTCTAGGCAGCTTCCCTGATGGAGTGTCTTTGAATCTTGTGGCAAGGCCTCCATTTGGCCATGACCTACCTACCACCTGGAGTAAATATCATTGCCAAGCCTTGTTACCCCAATTATTATAGAATGCCCTTTCCTGGAAGTCTCAGGAGACTTAAAGTTCACTGGAGGGTGGCCTGGGCACAGGAGGAGCAAGGCATCAGAGAAGCCTGCATTTATTCCTGCCTTCCCCGTCTGCTGGCTGTGTGGCCCTCCCCCAGTTATCTAACTTCTTAGAACTCAGTGGTCCCATCTGGCAAAGGGGGACAGAGTGCCTGCATCACCCCATTGCTGTGAGAATTAAAAGAGGTCAAGTATGTCAAATGCCCCACAGAGTCTGGGACATGGGAGGGGCTTGATCAATGTTGAATTCTTTCCTTCCTCTAGAAGAACCCACAGGATAAAAGGGCAGGGAGAACAGGCAACTGGCTTCAGATGGTGCCCTATGGGGACTAAAAAGTGAAGGGAAGATGTGCTTACTGAAAAAATGGGGTGGTTGGGTAAATGGGTGAGAATGACACACTGATCCAGAAGGCCACCTGACAAAGCCTCTGGGGCCCCTGCAGGGAGCTGAATGCAGCAGAAATGACCACAGCTGTCTTCCTTTCTCCTTTGTGGCCCAAACCAATTGAAGAGGACTCTGGATTCCTCTGATGAGTTCTGCTCCCTAGAGCTGCCGATGCTGCCGATGCTGCAGATGCTGCTCCGAGAGTCCTGGGGCTTGATCCCAGCCAGCGGGAAAGAGAGATCAAGACTGTGCTCAGCTTGGTGGACTTGAGACACCAATGAGCCTTCTGAAAGGATGGCCTGAGGCTTGGAGCGTCAGAGGAAGTCTGGGGCCAACTCTGCCTCTCTGAGCTTCAGTTTCCTGTTCTCTGCAACAAGAGCATTGGGCTGTATAATCCCTAGAAGGAGACCCTTCTGCTCAGTAAGCTCAGTTTAGCTCTGTGTGCGTGCGTGTGTCTGTGTGTGTGCGTGTGTGCATGTGTGTGTCCTTTGAGGTCTCTGAGCACTCAAATGTAGCTAATTCAGACTCCATTGATTCTGAACGTGTAATTTTTTTGACTTGGACTAGGCTGAAGGCTACTTTTGCATAATTCACACACAAAAAAACTTGATACGCTCATGAATAGTGTTGCTGTGATGATGGAAGAATCATTTCCATGACACCGGGCTGCCTCTCGTCAAATGCCTTTCAGATTCAAGCAACAAAGACGGAGCTCCCTCTTCCTGCCAGGCACCCCCTCGGCCCTACAACCCCTAGACTCTCTCGGGCCTTTCCCTTTGTGTCCTAGGAGACTTTCCTGAGCTCCACAGTCCAACTCACTAATTGGATCTTCACTGTGCTCATTCCGTTATTCAGTCTGTCCATTATGATTTTAATTCTTATAAGCATATTTTAAAGTTCGAGAATCATGGCTTTGCATTGGAACTTGTGATTCTTTATTTGTGTAACATCATCGTGAATCTTTCTGAGAATATTCATTATTATTTTAACTTCATTGTCTGTTTCCTCTGTTGATGCTCTTCCCTTGGGTGTTCATCCTTTGTGTGAGCTCAGGGATTACATTGCTGGTTTTTCTAATGTTTGGTGATTCTTCATCGTCTGTTCACATTTTTCAATTTGTACTTGAGAATCCCTGTTTGTTCCTCCTGCAACTCCTCATATCTTAGGGCTATGATTTTTCTCTGCTTTTGTTCCTCTGTCAGTTCAGTTCCTACTGCTTTCTATCTTCCAGGAATTCCTCAACATTTCTGGTCTGCTTAGCTCCACTTCCTCTCCCTCCCTGCCCCTTGTTCCCTCCCCACCTCCCCTGTCCCTGCTTCCTTCCTCTTCGCAGTGCTGGCAACAGACAGTTTCTTTTCTTTCTTTCTTTTTTTCTTCCTTCCTTCCTTCCCTCCCTCCCTTCCTCCCGCCCTTCCTTCCTTCCTTTTCTTTTTTCCTTCTTTCTTTTTTCTTTCTTTCTTTCCCTCTTCCTCCTCTGTTTTCTTTTTCTCCTCCTCCTCCTCCTTCTTCTTTTCTTCTTCTTCTCCTCCTCCTCCTCCTTTTCTTTCCTCTTCTTCTTCCCCTTCCCCCTCCCCTTCACCTTCCTCTTCTTCTCCTCTTCTTCTTCTTTCTCCTCCTCCTTCCCCTCCTCCTTCCCCTCCTCTTCTTCCTCCTGTTGTTTTTCCTCCTCATCCTTCAAACTGTATGATTTCAGTAATTGCAGGACTTTGGCCGGAGGAGGAAGACATGGCCATGCTCATTCTGAATCTCTCTGGCTAAGCTCTTTTGTGTCTCTTTTCACAGTCCTTAGAATAATCCACAAGAAGGTTATCATTTCCTGCTTTTTATGGATAAAGAAACAGAGGGTTTGGATGACTTCCTTGGAAGGTGACAATGAGTAGGCAACAGCTTGGAATCAGCTCCTCAGGATCTCTGTTGAGTCTTTTTTTTTCCTTCTTCCACCTTTCTGAAACCCCAGACATCTTTTAACCTGCTTCCAATGGTAGGAGAGCCTGGTTGGAATCAGTGGTTGGTCAGTGTGCATTTGGGTGCAAAAGAGCAACAGGACGCCATGTGCTCTCTGTGGAAGCTGCCCAGGAAGATCCTGCTGTGCTGTTTTGATAGCAGAGAGATGGCTCAGGTTTGCATCTGCTACAAATCTACTTTTACTTAGAACTAGGCCAAGGTTTAGATCATTCAACAACTTGTACAGACTTTATCCCCCAAACAACTTTAACTCCTGATGATTGGACTAAATTGTCTGGCTTATTAAACTAATTATTGATTCTTTCCAGGCAGTAGTTCTTAATAAAGTACATTCCTAATTAAGTAAAAAATCCTGCCTGTAATCCCAGCACTTTGGGAGGCCGAGGCGGGCGGATCACAAGGTCAGGAGATCGAGACCATCCTGGCTAACACGGTGAAACCCCGTCTCT
>NW_012100320.1:9310144-9312363 GCF_000951045.1 Mandrillus leucophaeus | reverse complement strand
GTGTAGCCAAGATGTGCGGTACAACCTGGAAACCACTTTTCAGAAATGTTGGGGCACAGAAGCAGCCATTTCTACTCTGAAACTGAGACTTTCAAACAAATGAGGGGAGTTAGAATATGTCCAGGGGCCCAGGAGGCAGTGACTGGGACTCCTGAAGGCTGGGACCTGAGAAGTAGGAGAGAATCAACTCCCTGACGCCCTGGGTTGTGCTCAGTTTAGGTTTCTGACCAGTCAGTGAGTACATTTCTCAAAGGGCACTTTGAGCCTTGTGTGAGGCCCTTGTCCTAAGTTCCTAGGAAAGTGGCCTAGGAACACAGGCCCTGGAAATAAACCGTAGTCACCTGGAAGCAGCTGGTCCAAGGGTGGTGGAAAGAGGCACAGCTGCCTGGGAGGATGATAGCAGAGGGGCTGGGAAGAGCGTGAGCTGGAGAAATAGATTTTTGTCATATTGTGTTGGCAGCAGGGCCCTGGCCTCCAGGAAGGGTGGGACCTGGGACCTAGAGCCCAGGAAGGGAGCTGGGTGGGGTACAAATCCAGAAACCTGTGGTTCACAGACAAGTCACTGCTGATGCTGTGGCTGGTAGGGTCTGGGAATCTGGCATCATGAGAGACAGAAGTGTGAAGAAGCAGAAGCCTACTCCATTTGTCCCCTTGGTGTCTCCCCAGCATCTGCCCTGTGGCTCCTGAGCAGAGGGCTGGGTGCCGTCTCCATGGTTGCCTGTGGGAAACTGATCACGGTCCCTCCTCTCCTGGACTCACCGGCAACCAGGGCTGCTTGCCTGGGATAAGAGGGTTGTTGTTTCGGGCCTGGATATGAAGCCCCAGTGTCCTGCCCTCCAGAGACTGGCTTTTCTGTGGACCCACACACAAAGTCTTCATGGGCTGGACTGAATCAGGTGCCAGGTACAGGCAGAGGCGTATAGGCAACAGATGTGCTCTGAGCTGGGTTACAAAGTTCAAAGAAAATCATCACTATTCTTCGCCATTCAAAAAAGGAATGATGCCAGGGCAAGGTGCTGTAGGGCAGATGTACACATGTGTGGGCACCACCTCCTGGGATCTAACTCCATACTGGAGTGGGGACTCCAGGGATGATATTGTCCCATGAGGTCGAGGGCCAGCCCCTGCCCCACCATAGCAAGGACTCTATCCTCTCTGTCAGTCTGGAGGGTCCCCAAGGGCAGGTGCTGTCTGTCTCCCCTCCCTCCATCCGGCAGACAGGTTAGGCTTTTCCAAGGGCACAATGTCTTCTCCACCAGACTGGGAGCTTCAGAAGGTCATATGTCTTCAACAAATTGGAGAGCTTCCCAAGGGTGGGAAGTGCTCTCTTCCCTGGGAGTTTTCCCTAAATAAGGACAATGTCTTCCCAACAAAGCAGGTGCCACTAAGTCTCGGCGCCATATTTCTCACTGTTTCCTGCTGTCCAGGACTGATCCCTGCACACAGCGGATCCTCAGCGCTTACTGCCGACTACCTGGGACCCCTACAGGGGGCTTGGTGCTGAACTGGAGATGTTCCTGCCTTTTGGTCACCTGATGCAGGTGCTTTCCTCAGATCTACCTCCCTCAATAACCTTGACCTTCCACCTCCATGGGTTCTTCATACTGCAAATGTTCTCAGGAAAAAGGACAGTGCTCAAAGCTTGTCAAGAGCATCACACATATGGTTTTAACCTAATCTTCTTTGAGTGAAAGTGTGTGTTCCAGGACCTTACCTTAGCCCTGGGAATTACTAAGCAGCCATTATATAATTCATTAGTTTGCTAACAACCTCTCAAGAGCTCCCCACCTGTGATGCTGGGACTGATGCTCTGACAAGTCACCCCAGAGCCTATTTAATTTATTCTGAAAGGCTGTGTGTGTGTGTGTGTGTGTGTGTGTGTGTGTGTGTGGTCTTCAAGGTAACGACAGACACAGGCAGTGGAAGGGAGGCAGGAATAACTGAGTGCCAGGAAGCAGGATTCTAGTCCCATTAGTTGTGTGATCTTGGACAAGTCACTTGGTCCATTTGGGAGCCAGTGAGTTTACAGCCTGGAAACAAACCAACCAGCCTTCTGATCAGCCTTTGTTTTTACAGACTTTTCCTCACCTTTACCTTAATCAGAGAAAATGGAAAGCAAAAATGACTGTTGTCCTCCCTCCCTCCCTCCCTCCCTTCCTTCCTTCTTTCCTTCTTGCCTCCCTCCCTCCCTTCCTTTTTTCCTTTCCTTTCCCTTTCCT
>NW_012100320.1:9298276-9309939 GCF_000951045.1 Mandrillus leucophaeus | reverse complement strand
TCCTTCCTTCCTTCCTTCCTTCCTTCCTTCCTTCCTTCCTCTCTCTCTCCCTCCCTCCCTCCTGCCCTCCTTCCTTCCTCCCTCCTTTCTTTCTGGAGGAGGGAGAGGAAATTAAACTCTCCAGGTCTTGGTCCCTAATTTTCCTCTGATAAAAAGCCGAGGGGAAGATGTTTGAGATGAGAAAGCCAAGGCAAGTGTCTGGTGCAGGTCCTCATGGCGGCGCTGGCACTCAAGCCTGGATGAAGTTGCTTATTCCATTCGGGCCAGATCACACAAGGTCCAGGGAGTGAGGGCCACCTTCTTCGAGGTCCAGTGTTGACCACACATTGAATCTGAAAGACAGACTCTGAGTCCCGGGACAAGGTGGAAGCACAGCGTTTCCTGTCCTGTTTTGTCTCATTACTGATTGAGCTCCCCAAGGTCCGCCCATCTCTCCCAAGCTCTGCTTCAGTGTCCATGGCTCACCGTGCCAGTCAGTGCCTCACACGGGGAGGTCAGTGCCCACTGGCTGAGGGAATAGGCAGACTTGAGTTTGAATCTCAGCTCTGCATTTAGTGTTTGACCCTTTACTATTTATTCAAGCTTTCTGAGCCACAGTTTCCTCACCTATTTATCACTAGGTGTCCAGTGGGGACTGAATGGAAACTTTAAGCTGGAAGAACTATCATTTTAGAGACACTAAGTCATCTGCCTCCTAGAGTGGGCACTGTGCGGGCTGCTTTAAGCCAGGGACATCGGCACTCAGCAATCACAGGGTGCTTCCAGCTGGCATTAAGTTTTCTTTTCTGTATCCCCCTTGGCGTGGAGCTGCTGTCCCATGGAGTTAAAGAAAACCATGCCCCTCTAAATTTGAGGAAGTGTGTTCCCTACCTGGAAGTTAGTATTTATCTTAGGGACGTGTTTGGTGGTGTTTGGGTATATGTATGGAGCATGTGTGTGTGTGTGTGTAGGTGACTGTGTGTATCCGTCCATGTGTGTGTGTCTGTGAGTCTGTGTGTGTGTCTCTGTGTGTGTGTGTATATGTGACTGTGTGTGTGTCTGAGTGTGTGTGTCTGTGCCTGTGAGTGTATCTGTGTGTGTGTGTCTGTGTGTCTATGTGACTGTGTGTCTGTGTGCGTGTCCGTGTGTGTCTGTGTGTGTCATGTGCCTGTGTCTGTGTGTTGTGTGTCCGTGTGTGTGTCTGTGTGTGTGTGTGGTATGTCTGTGTGAGCATGTCTGTGTGTGTGTGTCTGTGTGAGTGTGTCTCTGTGTGTGTCTGAGTGTGACTGTGTGTGTTTGTGTGAGTGTGTATGTGTCTGTGTGAGTGTGTATTTGTGTTTTGCTCCCAAGAAATGGGAGGTGAAGACCTCACTAAAGTAGGAAGGGCGTGTGGGCCGGGCTTTGGCCCTTTGTGCTGGAAGTGGTGGAGAGGGATGGCCTGGCTTGGCACAGTTCCGCCTTGCCTGTGCTGCCAGCCTCTTGTGAGAGATGCCATGGGGAAAGGATTTGGGAAAATGCACAGTGCAGTCTTCTGAGTGCTTTGTCTGGGCTAAAACTCTACAGAGTGTAGCTGTGGCTCTGAAACAAATAGAGGCTGGCCCTGTCAATTGTTTTGGGGTGAAGTTAATCCAGGGTAAGAGTCAGAGGCAGCCTAGAAGGCAGGGTGAAAACTAGCCAGATGAAGGCCTTGCCTGGGAGTTGGGTTTATACCTCTGGGCTTAAGGAGTAGCCACTGCTAACAACAGTTGTACTTTTTCCTCTGAGTTGCAATTCCCTTCTCATGCCTCCAAGCCTCCACTCAGGTAACCTGGCAGTGGGGAAATTGAGAGGCACAGTGTCCACGCACTAATGCTGAAGATGAGATGTGGATGCATGGAGCACATTTTGAAAAGCCCTGGCCTTTTATAAGGACCTGGGCCTTCCAGTATTTTTCTTGCCACCTCTCCACCTGCTAACACATGCTGTGCACATAGTAGGCGCCCAGAAAATGTGTGTTACTTGAATGGAACTGAGAAACCATTCTAGCTCAAACCATGAGGCCCCCTGGCTCGCCCCCTCCTGCTGTGCCCATCTAGTTTTCAATGTCAAGCTCTCATGTCAGGGTTTTTCATCTCCATCTTCCTCTGCATTCCTGTTGTTCATTTTAGGGGAAGGGTCCTGATTGGACTATTGCAGTAGCCTCCAAGTAGCCTGAACTCTGCTCAGACTCTCCCATCCCCCATCTGCTCAGCAGACTGTTGATTCTCTGCAGTTTGCTGCTTTGACGATGTCCCTCTCCAGCTCCAAATCGTTACTGGCTCTCCATTGACTACAGGTAAAATGCAGACTTCTCAGCCTGATCTTCCACAATCTGACGTCAGCCTACCTCCTCATCCTGCCTGGGCCTGGCGGCACGCCAGCCAATTCAGACCACTTGCCATTTTTCTTTTTCTCCCCTGAATCTGGAATTGCTGTCAGTGAAACCTTCTCTTTCCCTCAGGGAGCACCTTGAATGCTGGCTCCTCCACATCACCTTCCTGACCCTCTCAGCTCAGAGAGGTTTCTCTGCATCTGAAATCCATGTGTTCCAGTCTCTGGGTCCTTGCCATGCACTGCTGAGGCTTGCTGTGTGCCCGCTGCCATCCCTCCTCAGGCTCAGAGCCTATGACTTAGTCACTTTGGTCTCCCCAGCACCCAGAGCAGATATTTGCACAGAAGAGGAGCTCAATAAATCTTTGTTTAATGAACAAATATATAATTATGACCAAATGCCTTGCTTTCTTACAGTGATATTCAAGTCATCCTAGGCAAAAAAAAAAAAAAAAAAAAACCTATTTACCTTCCAAAATTACCTCTCATAATGGTCAAAATTAAAATAAACACTGTGCGGATTAAGACCTGGCCTGTCATATTGTATCTGACACCATTAAGAACCAAGGTTGGGGTGCCTCACAGTTGACTTCCACTGATCTAAGATGTCAACAACATCATCTGCCTGATAGGGTGACATCTGAGTTCCAAGGCATGCACTCCTGTCCTTTGGGTGCTCACCCCTGGTTTCATACACCCTACGACCTGGGTCACTGCCTGCCTCTCTGACTCAAGCCTTCTCCTGGACAACTGCACCTTTGATCTTGGATTATGTTCCTGTTTTGCTTTCACTTTCCAGTTCTTATCTGCTAGGGTGCTTTAGGTGTAAGCAACAGGAAGTCCTGTGGCTAATGTAGGCGTTAAAGAGCTTATTGGAAGCATGTAGCAGAGCCCATGGAACTGAATGGAGGGCAGAGAACCAACTCAGAGCAGTTAGAATTGGGCTCACAAACAGGATGGGGTGTGGATGTCAGAAACAGGAGCTACTGATAAAAGAACTGGCCTTTTCATTTTTGTTTTTATTTATTTATTTTTTTTTGAGACGGTCTTGTTCTGTTGCTCAGGCTGGAGTGCAGTGGCGTGATCTCAGCTCACTGCAACCTCTGTCTTCCAGGTTCAAGCAATTCTCATGCCTCAGCCTCCTGAGTAGCTGGGATTACAGGTGCACGCCACCACACCAGGCTAATTTTTGTATTTTTACTAGAGATGGGGAGCTTTACCATGTTGGCCAGGCTGGTCTCAATCTCTTGGCCTCACGTGATCTGCTTGCCTCGGCCTCCCAAAGTGCTGGGGAGGCTGAGGCAGGAGAATGGCGTGAACCCGGAAAGTGGAGTTTGCAGTGAGCCGAGATCGCTCCACTGCACTCCAACCTGGGCGAGAGAGCAAGACTCCATCTCAAAAAAACAACAACAACAACAACAAAAAAAAACGCTGGGATTACAGGTGTGAGGCACTGCGCCTGGCCTGAAAGGACAACAGGTTCTTAAGGGGTTGCCATTGCTGCTCCTACTGCCAGGGCTAATGAGTGTCGACCATTTTGCCTTTTTGTCACTCTGCTCCAGATTCAAACTCCAGGGAGAATCCAAGTGGGCCTAGCATGTGCTTCTGTTCCACGGTCTGCTGCTCTATCTCCGTTTTTGCCCATCTCTCACAGTTCCATCTATCACCCGATACCCACCCAGACATGCATAGAGCACCCCACAAGGCGTTTCCAGGGTCGCCTCCAGCAGGGTGCTGGATTTCTGCCTAGCCCAGGTAACACAGCCTTCTGAGCAGTGATACAAGCAGCAGCAAGACAATTAGCCACCGAGGGAATTGTCCTCTGCTTACCCATCATTGTAGAAAGTAAGCGTTTCCCTTGCTTAGCCGAGATTACAGGTCTTTAGTGACCAATACATAAAGCAAATTTGGGTTAGGATTCAATGAGTGACTTTAAATCACAAACGTTATGTTTTCTTTCCCGTGGCATGAAATGCACAGGTCAATTCTGAAAACCCAGTGACTGGTTCTTATACTAGAAATGCAAACTTGAGGACGATTTACTCATTAGCTAATTACTCGTCCTTCCCGGGCATTAGCAATGGGATCTTCAGGCACAATAGACATATTCACATTGTTGATCCTGGTTGTTCCAAGACCAACATAAGCTTCCTGGGAAACGAATCTGAGCAGAAGTCAAGAACACAGTGTTCTTCATTTCTACCCATTGGACTTTGGATTCACTTAATGCTAGCTTTCTCCCTAATGAAAGGCAAGGGAAATATCAACTAGAAATTTCATAATCAGAGTGTTTGCCTCATTTGCTATTTTTAAGCACCACAGACTTTGAAACTAAGAATGTGCATTAGTCTGGCCAATGCTGCTGGTGGATGTGGACTGAAGCTCCTGTCTGCAAAGGTACAATTGAGAGGACAAAGAGCGGACATAAATAATGGATTAAGAGTGGCTCCGATGAGAGCCTATTCGTCCAGCAACCTCAAAATGAAAGCACGCAGCCGATGACTCATTGGATAATAGTAAATATGATGGGCTCATAAAACCACTGGTTCCCACGGGGGCTGTTCGGCAGCCTTTGTCTGGTCTTGAGCTTGTTATGTGCGGAAGCTACCAATTTAAGCTGCCCTTCCCCCAGCAAAGACGTGGCTCCTGGGCAGAGAGTTATTTGGGTGATTTGCAAAGTGTGGGTGGCGCAGGGAGAGGCGGATTGTCCCCCAAGGGATGTTCCTCTGCTCCCCTGCATGTGCCCTGGCCTGATGCCAGTTCTAGGCAGGTCCCCATCTGGGAGATCCGGATGCTATATGGACTTCATTAAGGGGAAGGCAGAGACCTCGGCTCCAGGGAGCCAGAAATGGAAAGGAGACATGGCCTTAACGTAAAGTAAGGGTTCTGACTCCAACCTGGGAGACAAATAAAGAACATAAACATGTCTTTCCTCCACCACGCTAAGCAGTTCAAGCCAGAGTAGAACTGATAACAACAACAGAAAGAACCTACATTCTGTAGGGATATTGTTGCAGTGAAAGTGTTTGTCTTCAAACAGCGGGAGGCCATGTGGGCAGAGGCATTGAACTGGTTCTCCGAGGTCTCTTGGCACCTTGCTAGGACCCACGAGGAGAAGGCAGAAGCAGAATGAGTTGGGAACATTTTCTCAACGTTAATGTTATCCGAAAATATCACAGAGTTTCCTATCACTGGAGATGTGTGGGAATATACTTGTTCATTCACTGTGTAATTTTCCAGCCATCTAACATCCCTTGATGCCCCAGGCATAGATTCGACATCAACCTGTGATAAGAAATAGAGGCACAGGGTGCTGACTTCTCCTTGCAATTGGGTTGGATGCCATAAGAGGTAAGTTCTTAACTCAAATACCTCAAGTGCAGGAATAACTGATAAAGAGGGAATTAGCCTCAGCTCCGCCTGCAGACTGCACAGGCAAAGGGAAGGGGGTGTGAAGATTAGAATGCATTGAGTTTATGAGGTATTGCAGGTATTGGGCTCGACACTTATTATAAGAACTCTGGACTGGGAGTTAGGGATTCAGTGACTGTGTTACCTTGGGTGAGTCACTTACTCTCTCTGGTCTTCAGTTTCCTTAGCAGTCAAAGTGTTACTGGTGAAGGGTGTCCAGGTTCTTGGCATCTTGAACAAAGAATTGGACAAAATACATGAACAAAGTAAGGAAAGAATGAAGTGACAAAAGCAGAGATTTATTGAAAATGAAAGCACACTCCACAGTGTGGGAGTAGGCCTGAGCACAGGGGCTCAAGGGCCCCATGACAGAATTTTTTGGGGTTTTAAATATCCTGTAGAAGTTTCCATTGGTTATTTCGCATACACCCTATGTAAATGGAGAGGATGAAGTAAAGTAACAAAGTCATTTACTGGGTGAATGCCCTATGTAAATGGAGAGGATATTTCCTGTCATAGATGAAATGTGAATCAGTCTTATGTTCCCTGCCTCCAGACCCTATTTTCCTGCCTCAAAATAGCAATAACACCTACCCTTACTCTCTCCAAAGGGCTGCGATGAAATGATGAATCAATGAATTAACTAAGTAAGTAATTCATGTATCCATCCAACAAACACTTTTCCATGGCCCCTTGGTGGCAGGCATCATGCTCAGTGCTGATGAAAAGAAGACAACTGGGACCAGGCTCACTTTCGAGTGGCCTGCAGCTTCACGTGGGAGGAATGTGCAAATAGGACAGTGTGGCAGGTGACATCCACTAAAGTGGAATGAGCAAGGACTCAGAGGACTTAAGGCAGGGCGTGCTTCTGATGGAAGATGGGAGAGGGTAGGAGATGCACTGCAGCTTTCTATGTCTGAGGGAAGTTGAAGAGAACAGTAACTTTTAACATTATTGTCATAAGGACAGACTACAGAATGCAAAAGACCCCTGTAAATAGGAGAGATATGTCCTGAATCTGTGCAAAGCCCCAGAGTCACGAATATCACCACAGCACTGACACGGGCCCTTTTTCCTGGGTCATTTTCCGAAAGGAAACAAACTCTGGATCGCTTTCCAATTGTCATTGCAACTGATGAGGAGAGAACAAGAAATGGGAACTGAGAGGCACCCGAACCAGGCTCTTGCTCACGCCTGCTCGATGGTCTCTTCCCCCACGCCAGCTTTTCAGGGCCTAGGATTTAAATGCAGAGCTGCAACTGATTACAGACCTTGGAATCTGGGGGTTGCTAGCAAACAGTCAAAACCAAAAATAGTAAATCTGCAAATAACAAGGGTCAAATAACAAGGGATGCATCTGCCTATGCGACACACAATATTTATGTTGTAAATTCCTAGGGGGCTGGGTGGAGAGTTTTTTTTTCTTTTCCCCCATCTGGCTCCGGCCCATTGAACCTACGCACTGTGGATACTTTGGAAATACAGATTATGTGACAAAGCAATGGTTTTTTCTTTGCAAACAGACACCTAACTGGATAATTTTGTGGTCAATGACACTGGGGACTCTGGAGGTCAGCAAACCTGGGTAAAAATCCTAGTTCTGCACCTGACTAGCTGTGTGAACTTGGGCAAGAAATATAAGGTCTTCATGTCTCAGTTTGTTCATCTGCAAAATAAGTGTAACAACAACACTAACCTCATAGGTAAGGAATGAATGAGATAGTGCATGCACCCTGAGCCAACAGTGAGAGCTCAATAAACGGTTACCGGTAGCAGCGTCTTATTATTGTCTCCATCTTTGTCTTCACCTTCTTGACTCCTGAAGGCCGGGAGTAGAGGGGAGGATGGCCGAGGTCCCCTAGGGTCTTCTGCATAGCTCCTCAGCTCCTGGACTCTCCCCCCAGCACAGACACTGGCCCTAGAACCAGTTTACCTGTTAGTTCAGTGCCTCAGAAACTTGAGTGTGCGGCAGAATCAACAGAAGCACTTGTTTAAACACAGGCGCTGCCCCACTTGCTGGGTTTCTGGTTCAGTAGGTCTGGGGTTGCTCTTGTCTGATCATTTGCATTTCAAAGGAGTCCTCAGGTGATGCTGCTGCTGCTCATCCAAGAATTACAGTTTGAGAACCACCACCCTAGTTTAGTCCTGGGGCCCTGCCCAAGTGTATCCAATCATCAGCTCCTCTGAATGCCATTTGCCCAATAGCTGAACTGGCTCTCAAAAGCTGGCTGTTCTTACCAATAGGGAAAAGCCAATTATCCCATGCATGTGGTCACTTCTGAAAATTTTCCTTTTTACCTAATATTATTAATCCAAATTCTTGAGCTCCCAAAACACTAAGTGATATGGTTTTGCTGGGTTCCCACCCAAATCTTATCTTGAATTGAAATTCCCATAATTCTCATATATAGAGGGAGGGACCTGGTAGGAGGTGATTGGATCACGGGAGCGGCCTCCTCCATGCTGTTCTCTTGATAGTGAGTGGGTTCTCATGAGGTTTTATAAACGGCAGTTTCCCCTGGGCTTTCCTTTCTCCTTCCTGCCGCCTTGTGAAGAAGGTACTTGCTGCCTCTTCACCTTCTACCATGATTGTAAGTTTCCTGAGGCCTCCCCAGCCATATCGAACTGTGAGTCAATTAAACCTCTTTCTTTTACAAATGACCCAGTCTCAGGTAGTATCTTTATAGCAGTGTGAAAATGGACTAACACACTAAATAAGAGGTAGCCCAGTCTTCCTGGGTGATAAGGCCCATGAGGGCAGGGACTGGTGTGCCTGCTTCTTCACTGCCTCTCCAGGACACAGGGCATTTTTATCAAGTGAAATAAATTGTGGTGGCAGGTGCCTCAGCCAGAAGGGTTTGCTCGTGGTTGATGCCCATGTCTCTGATACCAGAGGAGGCCTAAGGTACTTTATGGTGGAGTTGGTACACTTCCCTTTGCTTGGTACCCTAGTGGATAGTCCAGCCCTGAAAGCTCTTCTAATATTTAATGCACTGGAAACTGCATGAGCAACTTTTTATATCTGGAGCCTGTGCATGGTGCTGAGTGTCCCATGGTGAGTCCTACCATGAACATTACCCCATTGTCACCTCCTTCAGGAAGTCTTCCCTGAATGTCCCTCCGCTGTTGGGCATGGTGCTCTTTCTCAGTGCTTCATCAAGAGCCTGTGTGTCCTCCTTCACCATCCCACTTATCCCATTGTGTCACATGTTATCCTGTTTGCATCACAGTCTCTCTTCTGAGAGTTTTTGAGGACAGTAACTGTGTTTTATTGGCATTCGATGACTGTTTGTTGAATGACTGACTGAATGAATGAACATGGAATCATCTGAAGTTACATGACCAATAAGCACATATTCAACAAATGCTGCTAAAGATCGCAAACATCTCCTTATCCTCTTCCTGCCTGCAGCTCCCTCAGCCCCCCTGGGATCCCCACAGGTGGCTCCTGTATGTAAGAGCTGTGAGTTCAGAGAGTGAAGGAGCCTTAAGAAGGCGGTGTTCTCATGACTCTAAAACCTGCCCCCTTTCCACAAGTGAAGCTTTGCCCCACTCACTCCCTCCAGGCTCCAGCCTCCAGGTCTGGCACGCTACTGGCTGGTAGGTTGGGGTGAGGTCTTGAAGGAGCCCTCCATGGTAACTGGGGGCTGGCCCTGACCTTGTGCCTGGGACGGGGAGTGATGAGAAGCAGTGGTCTGAAATATATCCCCTCCTCCTCAGACTAAGGGCTGCTTACCTACCTCTCTGAGTCCTAGCTTCTCCTCTGTAAGATGGGAATAATAAAAGTACCAGCCCTGTAACATTGCTGTGAAGATTAAATGAGATATTTGTATAGTGCTTGGGATGCTGTCTGGCATATAAAAAGTGTTCAACAGGTAACATTAGCTATTCTGTTGATGATGACCACGACGATGAAACGCAGGACACTGTGTTACTCCCTTGTGTCCTGTCAACCTGTCTGGAACCTGAACTCTTCTGAGACCAGGGTTTGCCTGGCTCTGGAGACCTCCCCTGCAGGGATCGCATCCAGGCCCACACCTGCTGTTTCACCTCCACTATGCTGTCTTCTGAGATGTTAGCGTCCTACCTGCTCCCGCTACCCCTGCCTGCTGGGACACTGCCCTAGCACCTACCTCCCTGACTCGACCGTGTATGTGTGACAAGCCGCTGCCACCTGCTGCCACTCCGACTCAGGGTTCCACTTGCCTGGTTCACTGCCCCTTGTTATCAACATCTGATTTCATTCCTTAGCACTTACCCCTGGCTGACCTTGCCTCCACATCCCTTCCCAGACAAGAAACCTAACCAAATGTGGTATGCTGCTGCATTTTACTCCCCCAGACTTTATTTTGTCTTGGAAGGAGCTTCCAGGAGACCCTCCACACCCATACCCATCCTTACCTTCTCCTGGAAAGTGCCACATGGAGTCCCTGACCTCCAGTGATGCTGGATTGTTTGGTTCTTGTTCGTAGCATGTACATTGCTATACAACAGTGAACACTGGAGAAGAGATGTAAATCCATCACTTTCTGGGTCCATCTAGGATCCCTTTCCACCAAATTCAGGGAAGAAGGGAGTCTGCAGAAAGTTTGATCCTAATCAATGGTTTTACAAAGCTCACCTCCAACTCCCACAGTGCTGGTTCAAAGACTATATGCCATGAGGCTGAGTTTGGGGAGCAGAGAAATACATTGTTGCTATTATGGATGAAGCAATTATTGCAAATCTATTTTTAATCTTTTCTTCCTTTTAAAATAATCAAGGCTGTCTTTTCATAAGAGGAAGAATCCAGGCTTTGATATGAGGAAAGGTGCAAAAAGCTCCCCTTCTTTTAACTGAAAATGCTAATAGAGCAGCCACTTATTTTTTTAACCTTCATTAACTGCATTAGCCTGCATTAACACCTTTTAAAACCTCTTTTAAATTGTGTTCAATTCACTTTCTTTAATCTCTGCTTTTCCAAGTGTGTGGAATCATTTTGATCCTCATCTTCATCTTTTCTTTGATGACAACTTTGGGTTTAATTTGTATCTGGGAATTGAAATGCAAATTTGCAATTACCCACCATCCCCTTCTCCTCATGCTCTGCTGCAGTGCTAGGAGGCACATGAATGCAGATGCTGTGTGTCCCTGGCCAGAGCACCCTTTCAGCCCTTCCCAGGTCCCGTGGGTGGTTGGGGGAACAGTTTTCTCTGCTCCTGTAGGTTCTGGGCACTTGACACAAGTTGTATAAAGTGTTAAGTGCTCTGTCTATACATTACAAGCCTTCACCTAGGGGTAGAAACTGTTTGCTTTTCAAAAATTTTTGAGGAGATTCTCTTTTGTCTCCTGGACATTGTATTTCTTTGTCCTTTGCCAGACTGTCTTACAATAGTGGGGGAATGTTGTGTACATTTTCAAAAGAAGAAATATATAAAACTATATTGGTTGCTCATTAAGTTAAACATAGAGCTACCATATGACCCAGGAATCCACTCCTGGTGTATACTCAAAAGAATTGAAAGCAGGTGTTCAAAAATACCCTGTGCATGCTGTGCATAGCGGTGCTATTCCCAACGGCCAAAAGGTGGAAACAGCCCAAATGTCTATCAACTGATGAATGGATAAACAAATGTGGAATCTTCATGCAGTAGAATACTATTCAGGCTTCAAAAGAATGAAGTACTGGTACACACTGTAACACGAACAAACCTCGAAAACATTATTCTAAAGAAAGAAGCCAGGCATGAAAGTCCACGTGTTATATGATTCCATTTGTATGAAATGCCTAGAGTGAGCAAATTCACAGAGACAGAAGGCAGATTAATTGTGTTCTACCTCCAGCTGGTGAGACTTCACTCTGCCCCTGCTATCGCCTGACAACCTTGTGTTTTCCTTTTTAATCTACTAGGGAAGAGAGTCTGAGTGGCCCAGATTTGTGTGTG
>NW_012100320.1:9232504-9296496 GCF_000951045.1 Mandrillus leucophaeus | reverse complement strand
TAAGACTTCCATGAGGCAGCTTAACTGTGTTTGAATCTCAGATGTCCCATTGACTGGCTGAGAGCAAGCCTTTTAACCTAAGTTTTCTATTCAGCAAAATGGGCATGAAAATGCCTATTTTGCAGGGTAGTTGAGATGATGAAAGAGAATGGATTCAAAGCACTTCACTGCACAGCAGATACTGACTGCTCAGTGAGTAGAAGTGACTGATATGACTTAGGGCTAGAGGGCGTGGTCAGGAACTCCTGGAGTTTAGAGGAGTCTGGAGGAGTCCATGAGTAACTGGGAAGGCCTTGGGGCTCCAGGGCCCTGCCTGGCAGCTGGCGTCTGTTGGCTCCTTGAAGTGTGGTGAACATCTCCCAGGAAGCAGAGGGAGCCCAAAAACCCTGTTTGCTCTGAGGTGGTGGCACAGAGATGCATTTGCAGAAGGCAGCCTCCCCTGTGTCCCGCCTGGCTGGTCTGTCCAGGCTTGAACAGAGGCTGGCAAGCGAGGAAAGGCAAACCTTCTCAGCAAGGGGACCTCTCCTGCTTGTGTTCACCAGTTGTCTACTCCTATTCTGACCTGAGAAATGACAAAGACTCAGCCAGGCATGGTGGCTCACACCTATAATCCTGGCACTTTGGGAGGCCAAGGCAGAATGATCATTTGAGGTCAGGAGTTCGAGACCAGCCTGGCCAACATGGTGAAACCCTGTCTTTACCAAAAACTTAGCTGGACATGGTGGCGGGCACCTGCCATCCCAGCTACTGGAGAGGCTGTGGCAGGAGAATTGCTTGAACCTGGGAGGCAGAGGCTACAGTGAGCCAAGATCATGCCACTGCACTCTAGCCTGGGTGACAGAGCGAGACTCTGTCTAAAAATAAAGAAAGAAAAATAAATGATAAAGACCCATGGTTGTTAAGATGCTTGTGGCTGGGGGCATGTCATCCTTGGGTGACTCCCCTGACCCTCAGTACTCTTGAACCTCAGCAGTGGAGGGACAGGTAGAGCATTTTTTCCTGGAGACTTTGAGGGGTGCAGAAGGGTTGGAAGTCAAGTGCACTGATTACAACTCTTGCAGACCTTTTAGCAGGAATGAGCGAACTGCAGGGACCTCGTGTAAGGAACTCACATTCAGCGAAAGACACTAGGCTTAGAAAGGACTGGTTTAAGGTGCTAATTGGGGGTCTGGGGGTAGGGGGAGAAAGACAGACTGGAGTAAAAGTCCCTGGGAAGCTGTGAGGGAGGAGAGAAGTCTGTGTTGGAGAAAGGCTTGGGAGGGGTTGCCTGACCAGGAATGGAGGACGCATTCTCATTTTCATGCTTGCTTTGTTTTTGTCTCCTCTTCTCTGCCTCTTTTCATCATCTCCTAGAGAAACTCCTCTATGAACCTGAAGTCATCAACTCCTCCATGTGTGCCCCTGCCTGGAGCAGACTCCCTGGGCAGGGCTGGGGGAAAGGGGTTTGCTGGTAAAGCTGGTTCCCGGTTAGGGCAGTGCTGCAGACCAGACTTTCCAGGAAGCCTCTCCTCTCTGGCATGTGTACACAGGCAAAAGTGCATGCTATGTGCCTGTAGGCACGCAGGGTGGGGTGGCAGGAGCGGGCACAGGTGGAAGCGTCTGGGTGGGAATCTGGATATGTTCCTGTGCTCATGCATTTGTGGGTGTGTGTGTACATGCATGACTGTCCCCGAGTGCGTCTTTGTGAGTATGGGCATGTGCACAGGTGCACACCACAGGAGAGTTGGAATTCGGTATGTTTTTCACGGATATGGTTAGGGACTTGGCCTTATTGCTCCAAGTCATACAGCCTGAATTGTTTTGCTGCTTCAGTTGTGTATGGCATCTCCTCTTTTTCAACTTATGGATGGAGAAGTTGCTGCTAGAGAGAAGACTAGACATAGCAGGGAGTCCTCAGAGCATTCCACAGATCCTTGGTGCAGGCCACCTGCTGGCAATGGAGCCTCTGCAGCTCTTGGCCTTTGGTGGCTTCCCTTGTCCTCCTCCTGCTCCCACTTCCAGCCTGAGCTCACTGTAGGTGCTCTGAGGGTGGCCAAGAGAGTCTAGCTTTGGAGAAGACTGTGAGGGGCCGGGGGTAAACAGAGTCGGAACCAAGAGAACTGCGTGGAGTTTATCCAGTGCGGAAATTCAAGCTGTTTCACTTAAACAGAGGGCAGCTGTTAAAGGACACAGCATATTATTTTCCAGGTGAGGCTCACCAAAGCCTCAACAAATGTGCACACTGCATGACCAGCATCAACACATTGCTTTACTGAGCACTTACCACTGAGCTGCAAATACGTGACCGGGGGCTGGATGAGTCCCACATGTTTTGGAGGGGTCAGCACATTTTAAAATTGTTGAAATCATTGCCCACTTTTGAAAATTCCATGTAAAACCCATATTTCTGGCTTCTCTGGAAAATGGAAAGATTTAGCAGCATTGGTCCTGCACCCTTCTCATAAGGCAATAATTGGTCAAAACTGGGTGGAGAACCCTCTTTATTTATTTATATTTATTTATTTTTGGAGACAGAGTCTCGCTTTGTCACCCAGGCTGGAGTGCAGTGGCATGATCTCAGCTTACTGCAACCTCCACCTCTCAGGCTTAAGCGATCCTCCCACCTCAGCCTCCTGAGTAGCTCAGACTACAGGCTACAGGCACTCACTACCATGCCCAGCTATTTTTTTTGTGTGTGTATATACACACACACACACACACACACACATACATATATATATATATATTTTTTTTTTTTGGTAGAGATGGGGTTTTGCCATGTTGCCCAAGCTGGTCTTGAACTCCTGGGCTCAAGTGATCCAACTGCCTTGGCCTCCTGAAGTGCTGGGATTATAAGTGTGAGTCACCATGCCTGGCCTGTTTGAGTTCTTTACATAAACTTATATTTTTAAAATAAAATTTATACAATGATTATTTTTTTCTGTTTGTTTGTTGTAAAGTTGAAAACCCTGAAAACAACTATACCAAGGAGTTAACAGTGTTTAATTCTGGGTCTTGGGAATAGGATTCTTTCCTTTTTAAAAAATTTTTATATTGCCGTTAAACAAACTAGATATTTTTCAAGGCGGTTTTTCTGCATTTTTCGAATGTTTAGAAATGAAAGCTTATAAATGTAATAAGATGATATAAATAAAGGGGAAGCAGCAGGCATTTTGCAGGAGGAACACTTAGAAGGGAAACAAGCTATCTTAATTCTTGGTGTTGACCGAGTCTTTGGAAGTGCTAGGAACAGAGCCGGACAGCGATGTAGAGTCCACTGGGCGAGACTCGGAATTTAAAGTCTAACCTGCGAGCAGTCACAGACAGAGCCTGAGAATCCTTTGATGCAGAAAGGTGACCATTTCAGCAAAGATTAGCATGGGATTATATAGAAATACTGTATTAGTCTGTCTTCACACTGCTGATAAAGGAGTATCTGAGACTGGGTAATTTATAATGAAAAAGAGGTTTAATGGGCTCACAGTTCCACGTGGGTGGGGAGGCCTCACAATCATGGTGGAAGGCAAAAGGCACATCCTACATGACGGCAGGCAAGACAGAATGAGAATCAAGCGAAAGGAGAACTCCCTTATAAAATCATCAGATCTTGTAAGACTTATTCACTACCACAAGAAACCACAAGATAATGATTCAATTATCTCCCACTGGGTCCTTCCCACACCACGTCAGAATTATGGAAGCTACAGTTCAAGAAGGGATTTGGGTGGGGCCATAGCCAAACCATATCAGATAGATATAGATGATAGATAGGTAGATATAGATGATAGGTAGACATATATACACAGATAGAGATGATTAGGTAGATATAGATGACAGGTAAGATACATAGATAAAGAGAAGGAAGCCAGACGGATAGACAGAATGCGATCCAGAGGCAGATCCTGGATGAAAAGGAGCCAGATGAAGAACAGGAGTGTGGACTTCAGCCATTCTTCCCCTGGATACATCTGACAAAGGGGTTCTCAATTTTCCATGCATTTAATGGAGTATCTGATAAGACACTGGATTATAAAATCAAGTTGGAGCTGGAAAACTGCCCTGGGGACCTGCAAACATTTGCAGCAATCTTAGATGGGGATTGGAATTCATCATTTTGGCAGTCCCACTTGGTGAGGTCTTTAAGTTGAGGTAGTAGATACCTGCCCATTTTTCTTGAGGAATCTTTGAAACGTCAATGATGTGCCCTGGAAGCAGAGGCTGCAGCCCGCGGTATTCAGTGTCTGTTTAGACTGTACCTAGTGTGTTAGCAGAGACTGATCTTGTGGCATCAGAGTCCTGCTTACCTCCAACATCTAGATTCACAATAGTCCATGTTGGAAAATTACTGTTTGTACGCTAGGCTGTTTTCATCCTCCTTTCTTGAATTTTCTCTGGGAGATCTGAAGCCAAGACTGAACTGGGCGAAAAGAGGTGAGCGAAGCTGCATTCTCTCTTCCTCTCAGATGACTGTGCATGGGACTGGGCTTAGGCGGCCCTTGAACTTCCCTTATTCAATTGGGTGACTCCTAAAAACAGGAATCATTTTGATCGTCAGGTCTGGGTCCAGGTGGTCAGACTACACCTTGTGGAGGCCTAGGAATTCTCCTGAAGGAAAGGGACGTCCTGGGGCGTGGAAGGAGACAGGTCTTGCAATGGGGAGGGGAGGCTTTTCTTTTCCCTCTGGGGCCAAAAGAGTGGACTGTGGGGTGTGGTGGCTCCTGGAGACAGAGCTGCTCCCCTCCATATGGAGCCTGCTGGGAGCTGGGCAAACATTCTGAGGTCAGGTTTTTCGATGATGAGCTCTAAGACTAGTAACTTCTAGCAGAAGTTGTAAATTAACCTCCATGTTGTACATAAATCACGCCTAAACCTGCAGTAAAATTGTGTTAACATACTGGCTCTGTCTTAGCTGAGTTTGAGGGTGGAGACACTGGCTCGCATCCAGGACTGAGATGAAACAGTCAGGGAGCGATGCATGCGGTGGCCTGGAGAATCGAGTTATGAGATGGCAGGAGGTGCCCCTCATACAGTGCAGATGCAGCCTGGGACCAAACAGCCAGGGGTGGAGGTAATAGGGAACAATCAGTGTCCTGTTGGTCCTATTGAACGTGTTCGGAGCCCACGAGGAGGCCCAGAAATCCCAGGGAACATTGACCTCCCTGCTGCCATATGAGATGGCTGCTTGGATGGCAGTGATTTGGTTATTAGAGGAAAGGTGACCCTTGAAATCCAGAGGGCTGGAGGCATTTGGGTTACTTGTATGAGCACTTAGGTAGAGAATGTATCTGTCAGTTCTCATTTCACAGGGAGTACTCAGCCCTTCGTACTTGATCACTTGGGGGGCACTCTAAAACTCTGCATTTACAGGCACTTTCTGTCATTGCTAGAGGGAGGGCCCTGTGCCAACTGCAGCCAATGACAAGGGCAGCCAAGGTTGCCGAGCAGGGGCTGGGTAGTGAGGATCCCTTAGAGCATAGGGTTGGGTGAAGTGTGCGCCCGCTTGCTCACGCAGGACCCAGCCAGGCTGCTCTCCCACTGCTGTTCGCACTTCTTTGCCCCAACTAGACTTTCCTAGGTCAACCTTATTTTTTGGACAAAGTAGACAGGAGTTGTTCTGGAAACTAATTTTCCCATTCTCCACTTTGTGCCCTGGAATGTAGTTTGTGGAAAATCGATTTTTTTTCCTCATTCTTTGCCCCACCTCTCCCCACTCTGTACCTCTGTCGTTTTTGTTTTTCTGTAAAAAAAAAAAGTGATCGTGTTTCTTTTTCTAGCATAACTAATATATGCCCACTTATCCCTTTTAATTTGGGGCAGTACAAGCTTGCATTAGCCTGCTAGGTATCACAATTGAACTGCTTTGTCTTTGTGTGGCCCAACAAAGGACCTGGGCTGCTGTGTCCAGGAAAATTCCTCACAGTGCTGGAGCCACCATACTGTGTGTGCCATTCACTTGGGGCCAGCAGAGCAGGGGTGTGGCCACTCGGGGGCGCTCAAGTCTCTGGGCTGCGCTGACAGTGGTAGTGTCCTGACTTGGCAGGAAGAGGGTGCTGTGGAGCCAAGCATGGAGTACATAATTTTGGATAGGGCCAGCCCTACCGTCAAGGATTCACCTGGGACGACACCCTGGTTTGCTGCCAACTCCCAAGGGCGACCCACCAGCAAATTCTTTTTTTTAATTTCAGCTATTATTTTGAATCCAGGGGTTACATGTGCAGATTTGTTACCCGAGTATATTGCATGTTGCCAAGGTTTGGGATATGAATGACTCTGTCACCCAGGTAATAAGCATAGTATCCAACAGGTAGTTTTTCAGCCCCTGCCCTTCTTTCTCTCTCCCAACTCTGTTGGTCCCCAGTGTCTGTTGTTCTCATCTTTATGTCCATGTGTTTATGGACATGTGTTTATGTGTCCATGTTTAGCTCTCATTTATAAACGAGAACATGCAGTGTTTGGTTTTTTATTTCTGCATTAATTTGCTTAAGATGATGGCCTTTGGCTGCATCCATGTTGCTGCAAAGGACATGATTTCATTCTTTTTTATGGCTGCATAGTATTCCATGGTGTATATGTACCACATTTTCTTTATCCAATCCACTGCTGATGGGCACCTGGGTTGATTTCATATCTTAGCTATTGTGAACAGTGCTGTGAGGAATATACAAGTGCATGTGTCTTTTTGGCAGAACAATTTATATTCTTTTGGGTATATACCCACTAATGAGCTTGCTGAGTTGAATGATTGTTCTATTTTCAGTTCTTTGAGAAATCTCCAAACTGCTTTTCACAGTGGCTGAACTAATTTACATTTCTACCAACAGTGTATAAGTGTTCCTTTCTCTCCACAGCTTTGCCAGCATCTGTTACTTTTTGACTTTTAAATAATGGCCATTCTGACTGGTGTGAAATGGTGTCTTATTGTGGTTTTGATTTGCATTTCTTGGATGATTAGTGATATTGAACATTTTTTCATACATTTGTTGGACACTTGTATGTCTTCTTTTGAGAAGTGTCTGTTCATGTCCTTTGCCCACTTTTTAATGAGGTTATTTGTTTTTTTGCGTGTTGAATTGTTAATAGATTCTGGATATTAGACCTTTGTTGGATGCATAGTTTGTGAATATTTTCTCCCATTCTGTAGGTTGTCTGTTTACCCTGTTGATAGTTTCTTTTGCTGTGCAGAAGCTCCTTAATTATGTCCCATTTGTCAATTTTTTGTTGTTGTTGTAATTGCTTTTGAGGACTTAGTCATAAATTCTTTGCCAAGGCAGACGTCCAGAATGGTATTTCCCAGGTTTTCTTCCAAGATTTTTATAGTTTTAGGTCTTACATTTAAGTCTTTAATCCATCTTGAGTTAAGTTTTGTATATGGTGAAAGGTAGGGGTCCAGTTTAATTCTTCTGCATATGGCTAACCAGTTATCCCAGCCCCAAATATTTATTGAATAGGGATTTCTTTTTCTATCACTTACTTTTGTTGACTTTGTCAAAGATCAAATGGTTGTAAGTGTTCCATATGAATTTTTTTCTAATTCTGTGGAAAATGATGTTGGTAGTTTGATCGAAATAGTATTAAGTCTGTACATTGCTTTGGGCAGTAATGACCATTATAACAGTATTGATTCTTCCAATCCACAAGCATGGAACATTTTTCCATTTGTTTGTGTTATCTATGATTTATTTCAATAGTGTTTTGTAGTGTCCTGTTTAGAGATCTTTCACTTTCTTGGTTGGATGTATTCCTAGGTATTTTTTTTTTAGTGTGGCTATTGTAAATGGGATTGAGTTCTTCATGTGGCTCTCAGCTTGAATATTATTGGTTTATAAAAATGCTGCTGGTTTTTGTGTATTGACTTTGTATCCTGAAACTTTACTGAAGTTGTTTATCAGTTATAAGAGCCTTTTGGCAGAGTCTTTAGGGCTTTCTAGGTATAGAATCATATCATCAGTGAAGAGAGATAATTTGACTTATTTTCCTATTTGAAAGCTTTTTATTTCTTTGTTTTGCCTAATTGCTCTCACTAGGATTTCCAGTACTATGTTGAATAGGAGTGGTGGGAGTGGGCATCTTTGTCTTATTCCTGTTCTTAAGGGGAATGCTTCCAGCTTTTGCCCATTCTGTATGTTAGTTGTGGGTTTGTTGTAGATGGCTCTTATTCTTTTGAAGTATGTTCCTTTGATACCTAGTTTGTTAAGGGTTTTTATCACAAAGGATGTTGGATTTTATTGAAAGCTTTTTCTGCATCTATTGACATGATCATATGATTTTTGCTTTTAAGTTTTTTTATGAGGGGTGAATAACATTTGTTGATTTGTGTGTGTTAAACCAACCTTGTATTCCAGGAATAAAGTCTGCTTGATGGTGGCGAATTGACTTTTTGTGTGCTGTTGGATTTGGTTTGCCAGTATTTTGTTGACGATTTTTGCATCTATGTTCATCAAGGATATTGGCCTATAGTTTTCTTTTTTCACTGTGTCTTTGCCAGATTTTAGTATCAGGATGATGCTGACTTCATAGA
This sequence comes from Mandrillus leucophaeus, assembly GCF_000951045.1. Taxonomy (NCBI): domain Eukaryota; kingdom Metazoa; phylum Chordata; class Mammalia; order Primates; family Cercopithecidae; genus Mandrillus; species Mandrillus leucophaeus. The sequence goes on along the minus strand of NW_012100320.1, from coordinate 9,287,999 downwards.
ATGAGTTATGGAAGAGTCCTCCTTGATTTTTTTCAACCAGCAAATTCTACCGTCTCTTGGACTCTCATTATGAGCAGGTCACTGAGCAGGACACTGGGTAGGGTGCCTTAAAAGCAGGATCACATTATATCTTCACATTAACCCTACAAGAGGGATGTTATTATTCCTATTATACAGGTGAGAGCAAACTGAAGCTTAGGAGGGATAAGGAACTTGTTCAAGGTCAAGATTATCTAGCTATTAAGGAGGAGTGGAGTTGAGAATCTCAGCTCACACAACTAATCCCAAGGCCCAAGCCACAGATCGCTCCTCTATGCTGCTCCCAGAGCTGGGCTGGGGAAGCACCACACTTCCCACGGGGGAGGAGAGGGAAGGTTTAGTCACAGAAGCTGGAAGCTCCCCAGCCCTGTCCACATGTGGGTTGCTCAGGGACCTGTTATTTCACAGTGTCACTCTGGTTCTGTTTGAGAGGCACGTGACTGGCCAGGATGTGGAGACTTATCTTCAGGTAACACCTTGCTGGGGATGCTGGTGTGCAGAGTATAGTGTAAAGCCTGTGGGGTACGACTGCTCACACTGGACGTTCCTGGGCCTAAGCCAGTGACACTAGGGCTGTGAGTGCTGCTTGCTTACTCAGGGCTGCTCTAGGCTTGGGTACTCCTGGCTTGTCTGCCAGGAGCTGTGCTGAGTCTCCACTGTAGAGGAAGGTGCAGCCTCATGTCCAGGAAGGCTCACTCACATGTACTTGGAGGCTCCTCTGTCCAAAGCGCAGCAACAAGAGACTGATTTGAAATGAAGATGTAGGGTTGGGGCTGCCCTATGAGGAAGGGCAGGTCTTGTCAACCTGAGCTTCTTGGGATACCCCCATGGCTAACAGAACAACTTCTTGGAACTAGAAGTACAGACCAAATGAGCCTAAAGAGGAACTTGTAGATCACTTGGTCTGATGTCCTCATTTTACGGATGAGGAAACTGAGGTTTGAGGGAAGCTGTGACTCATCTAAAGTGACAAAACCAATGAGGGGTGGAGGCGAGCAATCTCCTGACTCCTCGCCACACCTGCAGGCCACACAATGCCTTCCCTGTAGTGATGAAATCTATTTTCATCTTATTATCAGCTAAGTCCATCCTCCTGTTGGGCTTCCTACACCAGCTCCTCCTGGGCCAAACTAGACAGTCCCTTTCACTGCCCAAACAGTTCGTTCCTCTATCTGGGTGTTTGCCCACATTGTCACTCTCCCTGGATCTCCAGTGGCTGCTCATTTGTCACAGTGACTTGTCTGCTGAACTCCTCCTTATCCTTTACAACTGGGATCAAAGATCTCTTCCAGGAAGCAGCCCTCTCTACTGTCCCCACTGGAAATGGTCCCTTCCTCCTCTTTTTTTCCTGAACCCATTGTTTGGGCTTCTCTGTAGGATGAGTTATCTACTTTCTTTTTATCACAACAGTTTGCAACATGTGCACATGTTCCTCAGGACACTGGAAGGAGAGAGGAATGGAGATTGTAACCTCTGGCTTGGATGTGAGAAATCTGAGACTTAAGAATGTTAGATGACTAATGAGTGGCGGAGCAGACTCAGACACCCAGGCCTCCTGACTCCCACGCCATTTGGACAGGAGCCAGGATGCATCTCTAGGAATGGTTCCCCCAAAGTTGTGCAGTGCACAGCCTGTGAGGCTGTATTTGGCGGTCGCACCTCTGTGCCTGGTCCGGTGCCCTAAATGAGGCAGATGCTCAATAAATGTGGGTGGATTCAGTGGAACCACAATGCAGAGGCAGCTCTCTTTTCTCTTCCTTCCCTTCCTGTTTCCTTCTCGAATCTGTTTTTTTCTCCCCTCTTTAACTCTCTGCATTTTCCACTGAATTTTTCATTGGGAAGAAGCACATTTAGAGATGTGAAGCACACACTTTGCTGGGCTTCAGCTTTGATGAATCTTTGATGCTGACACTGGGGAGGCAGATGCTGCAGCAGATTGGGGGCGGGGAGGGAGGGGTTGAGGAGGGGCCTCCAAGGGCATGATTTCCCCCTCCCCTGCCCCTTCCAGAGGGAGCTCAAAGCTGCCACTTGCCTTGCCCGACTGTGCTCTGCAGCATGAATTGTGTGTGAGTGCTGGGGCATGAGGTGGGTGAGAGTGTGCATGCTGGAAGAGGGAGAGGCCAGATGAAGGGGAGGGCAGTTGCAAGTCAGCACTACCCCTGACACCACCCACTCTAACCTTAGCTCCCTCAACTTCCCCTCACTTCTCCATGAACGTAGAGGTCATATCAATTTCTAGCTGTGTGACTTGGTGAGGCACTTAACATTTTTGAGTCTTAGCTCCCCAATAGTACATTGGAGACCCTAATACCTTCCTCCTAAGGCCACTGTGAGTAAACAAGACACCCTATTTGCTTTGCCTGACTCACACTACATGCTAAATATTTATTTATTCATTCCATTCACCTGTCCCTCTGTTGAAATTCACCTTAAAGAGCCTGGCGAGGCAAGGTTTGTTCACTGTGAATGGTTATCTGATAGGGTCTGGGTGAGCCCTGCCTTGGAGAACTGATACTCATCTTTTTCTTTTCTTATTTTATATATATATATTTTTTTGAGACAGGGTCTCATCTTGACACCCAGGCTGGAGTGCAGTGGCACAATCACAGCTCACTGCAACCTCAACCTCCCAGGCTCAATAGACCCTCCCACCTCAGCCTCCAAAGTTGCTGGGACTACAGGTGCGTGCCACCATACCCTGCTAATTTTTTGTGTGTGCCTGTATTTTTTGCAGAGGTGGGGTTTCTCCTTGTTGCCCAGGCTGGTCTTGAACTCTGGGGCTCAAGTGATTCACCCACCTTGGCCTCCCAAAGTGTTGGGATTGCAGGCGTGAGCCACTGCGCCTGGTCTGATACTCATCTTTGAACGGTCTACACAACAGTAGTGGATAACGGACAGATGGAGACCCATCCTGGCGTGGAGGTTCTGAGCTTCAGTTCTCACTTGACCTCAGGGTTGGACATGTGGCTCCAGTAGCACCTTCTGGGGGAGAGACTCTGCTGGAGTCACACTGGGTACCCCTCGGTGCTGAGCACAGATATCTGGCCCAGAGCACTGCTGGGCAACAGACCAAGGAGGATGGTGCTGGAGGACATTTGGGTGTGGTGAGAGGCTATCCCTTCCCCCCGACTTGACACTCTGCACCGCCTGTCAGGGTTGTAGGACCCTTACCAGGCAGGCAGAGATGGTGGTTGTTTTGTGATCGTTCCCCTGTAATTTGCTTAATATCATCTTTGCATGATTTGTAACTGCCCAACAGGTTCATCGTGCCTGCTTTCCAGACAGAGCCAATTTATCAAGATAGGGGAATTGCAATAGAGAAAGAGTTCAATTCACATAGAGCCGGCTGTACGGGAGACTGGAGTTTTATTACTACTCAAATCAGTCTCCCTGAGAATTTGGGGATCGGGGTGTTCAAGAATAATTTAGTGGGTAGGAGGCCAGTGAGTCGGGAGTGCTGATTGGTTGACTTGGGGATGAAATCATAAGGTGTCAAAGCTGTCCCCTTATGCTGAGTCAGTTCCTGGGTGGGGGCCATAGAAGTGATTGGCAGGTCCAGGTGGGGCCATCAGGTTGCCAGACATGCAAAAAACTGAAACTTTATCTCAAAAGGCCAATGTTAGGTTCTACAATAGTGATGTTATCTTCAAGAGTAATTGGAGAAGTTGTAAATCTTATGACCTCCAGAACAATAGCTGATTATATTTAGAATTCAAGCCCCTCTCATCCTAACTTGGTGGCCTTTTATTTGTTTCACAAGAACAGGTTAGCTTTTGGGAAGAGCTGTTATTTAAACTCTAAATGTCTCCCAAAGTTAGCTTGGCCCAAGCCCAGGAAGGAGCAAAGACAGCCAACCCGTGAGGCTCCAGACAAGATGGAGTCAGCCCTGTCAGGTTTCTCTCACTGTCATAATTTCCTTAGTTATGATTTTTGCAAAGGTGCTTTCAGATTTGCCTTTTACTAAAACATACAGGCTTGTACTTCATCTTGAGTGAGTGTGTGTTCAGCTCTGGCTGGTCCTCCAGAGCTGGGTCCAGCAGGCCAATTCCTGTGCCCCTCTGGAGTTTCTCCAAGGCCACCCTGGGCATTTCCAGTAGGATATTGTTGCTCCACATCAGGGCTCCTGCCAGCAGTGTAGCTGTGCTCCACACAGAAGTCCCTCAGCTGGTGACCACAGAGTAATGAATGCCAATCTGGATGTTAGTTTGCACACATTTGCATACCCCAGGGGTCTGCCTGGCCTGTGAGGTCTGTCTGACTCTGAGCAGCTATGACGCTGTTATTAACCTCACAAATGCCTAATGGATCTTGAGGTCCTTTCCTGGCAGGGATGTTGGGGAACTAATGCAACCCCCTGCCTTTTCTCTTTAGCTACCTTCAGGGCTGATATCATGGGTTGGTCAACTGCCTGAGATTTCTTCCTCTATCTGGGGTTAGCAAGACACCTAAAAAGTAATCCTCGCCACCTCTCCCCACCCCCATAGTGCTATTAGTCAGCTACACCTGAGTGTGAATTACTTTAGTCAGATTTCTTTCCCATTAATATCCCCAAGGGAAGGGGATTTTAATAGAAGTAGAGTGAGTGCCTGAATTACTCATGGAGCCCTGGGCAGCTTCTGCCTTTCAGCATGACTCATCTTTGTGTGGTCTGCACAAACAGCCAAGTATAAAGGATAAGAAGGGAGCTGCCCCTGGCACCAGAAGCCCTTGTCTGGGCAGATGGAAGAGCTATGGGGAAGGAAAGCCTCAGAAGAATGGGGGAGAGGGGTGTCTCTCAGGGGCTTTGCTCTCACATGGGGTATAGTGGGCCATTCAATCGCCTCTGGTCTGCTGCCCACTGCCTGTCTTGCCGTCTGGATGTCTAAGACAGACCTAAGATACCTGGATGTCAGAGCCTGCGGTGCAAACATCTGGCCGCCAGCAAGGGTCACTGTTCTGGTTTTCAAGGCCAAATCAGAGTGGGTTTTTCTGGGTTTGGGGAGCAGCTGGAGCTAGAAGGTGAAGGGCTGACACCTTGTTAGGGGTGGGTGGTATTCACTCCCACCAGGAATTCTTTTGTAGCCAAATAACAGACAAGCTTCAGGCTTGAATTTGGCCCATAAATCTGAGCCCTCATAATGGAAATGTGGGAGTCCCTAAGCCCCCGTGTTGGGGTGCCAGTGGGGGTGCCCCTCAGACGCCCCCATGCCACAGGTGGCAGACGGACCCAGTGAGCTGCTCCCCTCTGCAGTCTCAGCTCATCCCCATGGGTACCTGCAGGGCACCACGTGCAGCTGAAGAGTTGGGGCCTGGGACTGCCTCGCCTGGGGGCGCTGGGCAGCTCACGTCCCCTCCTCTGTGCAGTGGGAGGTTCCCTGAGGAACATTCTGGAGCTGGCGTCTTAGCTCCGCCCCTCCTCACCAGGCAGCACCCCGAGGTTCAGGTGCTGGTGCTGTGGGGGGAGCTCCTGCAGGCCACAGGGGATGCTGGGCTCTGTTGAGCCCAGAGCATCTCAGGAGCTGGCCAAGTGTGCAGCTGGTGGAGGAAGCTCAGTGCTTCCTGTCTGCAAGTGCTCCCCTGACGACTGCCAAGAACCTCGAGGTTAGAGGGTGCTGATTTGGCTTTCAGGAGATCCCCCACCCCCACATTGACCCAGCCCTGGGAAGAAGCAGCACCTCAGCTACCATCAGTGACACTGGGATTACAAAGAAGACAGGCCCCAGGACACAGCGTGGCATTCATGGAAACAAGACGGGGTAGAGAGGGGAGGCCACCTCAAAGACACGTTCCTCCCTGGTCCCGATGTCCTCCCTCTGCAGGCAGAACTTCCCTGATTCCACCTGGAGCTCACAGTCACCTTGGGGCGGTGTATTGCTGGCATAAGGTTCCTCTCCTGTCTTACAGATGGGAACACTGAGGGAGACTTGTCCAAGATCACAGAGCTGAGACTCAGCAGAGCCAGGACTTGTGGCTGTGAGTAAGGCACAGCTGGGCTCAGGGCCCCAAGTAGGCCCCAGGAGAATTTAGGGGAAGTCTTACAAGTTTTGGCCACTTCAGGGTCAGCCCCTAACCCAGCTGTCTTGGAGGCAGTGTTCCCTGCGGGGGTTCAAGGCTTTAGGGGATGGGCTTTTGGTGTTAAGGGAAGAAACCCTGAGAGCTGCAGGCTGGGCCCAGCTGTGAGGTTTCAGAAATAGAAGTGTTTTCAAAGGTTGACAAGGACAACTCCACCCCGTTTACAGCAGAGGCAACTGCGGCCCAGAAGAGCAAAGGCCCCTGAGCAAGGTCCCCAGCAGGCTGGAGGCATGGTGGAAACTAAGCCCGCTCCCCGGTCTTCCACTGCCTGCTCAAGAGCAGAGCGGCCGCGAGGCCCTGGGGCTGGTCTCTAGGGTGAGCTCGGCTGTGGATACCCGCCGTGGCTTGTCTTCCCCACCCGCAGATAAATGCAACCTTTCTCTTCTATGCTCTCCCTGGGTGGCTGCATTTGTACCCCTCTCTCTATTCTCTGCCCTCCCACTTCACTGCCTGCTTCAGCATTCGTTCCTTCATGCATTCATTCATTCAGCCATTTATGGGTGTCTCCTTGTGCCAGGCTGTGTGCTGGGCAGAGGAGACCAGGTCCCTTTACACTCTAGAAAAGGGACAGAAGCTTCATTTGGTTAACCCCGCCTATGTAGAATGATGGGCTGTGATTTGTGGCGAGAAGGAAAGGGACAGGGTGTGAGGAAAGGGTGTGACCAAGTCCTGGCCCCAGGCCAGGGAGCCAGGGGACCCTTAGAGGAAGCTTCTTACAGGAAGTGACATTATTCTAACCCCCTCCTTCACACCATCAGCTGCCCTGAGACAGGAGCCTCAGCATCCAGCACTCTGCTGTCGGCAGAGAGCACAGGGGGCGCCCAGTGAGCGCTTTGCACAGCTTGGGGGGCGGTTTGGGGAGTGGAAGCAGCTTACTTTCTGGCCTGTGATGGTTTCGCTGCATGAAACATGGGGTGACTTCAGTTCTTTAACCTCCTTGGGCCTCAGTTTCTCCATTTGAATACTGAGGATGTAAAGGCCCACTCTGAAAGTGGTGACAAATAAAAGGCCCCTTCTCTCCTTCCATGTGACACTGTGAGAATCAGGTGTCTCAAGTTTTCTCGCCTATTACTTTTGACTAGTTTCTTTTTCACCTTGTGATGTAAATATGCAAATGAATGTCAAAAAGACTGACATGGGTAGGGCTGATATGCAGTGGCTGTTATTGTTGGCAAGGGCGCTGGCTTTGGAATCAGAAAACCAGGGTTCAAGTGCTGCTTCTACCCAAGTAGCTGTGTGGACCTGGACAAGTTGTTCTCTGGACCTTATTTTCCTCATCTGTTAAATGGGCCTACGTATCTCTCCGATGCTAGAGATGGCAGGTGCCAGTGCCTGTCATTATTGAGCATTGAGACCTCTCTAGAAGGTTCTTCTGCCCAGAACAAAATGTTAAGTGGAGGAGGCAGTAGGTGGAGGGACTGGTGTGGGCACGGGTGGGATGGGGGTCTGACCAGCTTGCTGCGGAAACCTGGCCAGGCACCCTAGCCCTGGCTATTAGCCGTCAGTGAGGCCCGTGTCCCTTACACTGTGGGTTTCGGCTGAAACTAACAAGCATGGTATGGACGGAGGCGGTGGCAGCTGGAAAGGAGGGCCCAGCTGGTGGCCAAATGCAGCATGGCTACTGCAGGAGGGGACCCAGGGGGTCTCATTACCGGCTCTGTCTCCACTGCTCCAGATCTGGGAAGCACCGTCCTTCCTGCGGGGCCATCAGACATTTGGGGCAGAAGATGGTGGAGCTGCCGGGAGAGAGACAGCACCCCCTCTTGGCGTCCAGGTTGGCCAGCCCTTCGTGAGGCTGGTGTGGGCACTGGTGCATGGGGACCCTGGAAGCCCCCTCCACTTCAATCCCTTTCCTTTTCTAGACACCCTCTTTCTTGCTTACCAGTTTTTCTTCTTTTTCCTTTTTCCATGCACTTCCATCAGGACTTGCTCTTCCCAGTCAGTGGCCCGCTCTTCCCGTCATTCATTCAGCAACTGAACTGACCACCTCCTCCTGACTCGGCCCAGGGTCTAGGCAGATGTCCAGGGCAGTTGGTGGAGTGGTGATTTTGCAAGAGCTGATTTTGTCTCAAGCGAGAACACCCATGGGGCCCCAATATCACATCAAACAGACTAGAGAGAGCTATGCCGTCTCAGCCTTGCCTTCCTGGGCCCGTGGGTGTGGAGGTGTCACCAAGTAGCACAATTTGAAATCTACAGCTCTGGCCCAACCTTCTTGTTTTATTCAAAGAAGAGCTGGACCCAGAGCAGTGAAGTGGCTCAGACTTGGGGCTGGCGCCCACGGGCCCTAACTCCCAGTCTGGGGCCTCCTTTTCCCGGACTACCCAGGTCCTTTCTGGTGTTCATCGTGACTTCTCATACAAGGCCATCTTGGTTTCTGCACAGAGATCTGAGCCTTTTCTGCAGCCAGGAGGCTTGTGCTGGGACATTTCATGGGCTTTCCGCAGGTGAATTGAGGCCAAGAGATGAGCCAAGATGCAGGTGGCATTGAGGTGAAATGGACATTGAAGACAGGGCAGCCATGAAAGAGGAAGAAGCCCCTGGAGGGTAGCAACTGTGGGCACTGGGAGAGGAAGTAGAGGGGCAGCCCAACCCCTTCCCCTTGATCAGAAGCGTTAACCACAATAATAGATTCCAGATATTGATCTCAAACAATACCTCAGGCACATTCATTATTATTTAATCCATGTTGACAACGTGTCAGGTGGTTTTATTGTCCCTATTTTACTGAAGAGGAAACTAAGGCTCAGAGAGATTAAGTGACCTGCTTGAGGTCACACAGCTCGTGGCAGAGCTGGGATCTGAAACCAGTGTGGCTCCAGAGCCGGGTTTGGGTGACACCATCACCAGGCCTGAGGAGTCTGTGGGAGCATGACCACTCTGACTGGCCATTCCAGGTGAGGGGGTGGGTTCTAGGCATAGAGAGCAGGTGTGTGGGTGCCTGGGCATCCTCTCAGCAGGAGACGATGGGTGCCTCTATTTGCCTGTTGCCCCCACACACTGCAACCCTCCTACCCACTCCACCACCCCCACAAGGAACTGTTTCTTACAAGTTTCTATAAAGGGCTGTTTGTCTGATTGTGGAAGTCACATCTACATGGGCAGATTCAGGCTTCTTTTTCTTTGTTTTTTTTTTGTTTGTTTTATTTTGTTTTTTTTAAAAATTTCATTAGAGAGGGTGTCTCACTGTGTTGCCCAGGCTGGTCTCGAACTCCTAGGCTCAAGTGATCCTCCCACCTCAGCCTCCCAAAGTGCTGGGATTACAGGGGCTGAGCCACTGTGCCCAGGCAGATTCAGGCTTTCTGATGCACATTGTTAAGACATTTGGCCTGAGGAACGGTCGCAGGGCCAGTCAGAGGAGGCTGCTGGTGCCTCTGACGTCTGGGGACTCTCCAAGTCTTTATACGCATGTCCGTGTCCTTTCCCTTGAAATGGGGATGGCGTCTGCCCCTTTCCTGATAGAATTCCTCTGCACATTTGGCTTTTCATATCCTGGATATTCCTAAAGCCTGGAAGTGCATTTTGGTGTGAGCTCTACTGTAGGATAATTCAAGATATGCCCACCTCCCCGCCTGGCGTCAGTGAAGACAGAGGACTCATCTTTTGCTCCGGTGGGCCTGGGGGTGGTGGGACCAGGGGATGTCTGCTTTTCCCACCCACACACCAACCAGAGAGTAGCAGCGAATGTTTTCCTCCTAGGCTGGGTTCATTAAGCCCAGGAACTTGGAGGTGAGAGAGGGAATTTCCTCATTTCATAAAAATGTAAAGTAACGTGCAAAGGCAGCTGGGGCCTACCTGGTTATTTCCTGCCTCCTATTCAGAAATATTCAGTTATCTCCTTTCTTGGTGAGAGAGAGGGGTGCCAGAAAAAATCAGAAGCAGCTGATGGAATGATTCGCTGTGTCTGGGGGGTGTTGCCTTACAGGGAAATCACGTGAGGAACTAGCATTAGCCGAGCACAAGCTACATGCCAGATTCTTCGTGTATTCTTTATCTTATTTAGTTTATATGAGTCTAAAATAAAGAATCTTGTCCAAATATCACAGGTGGGAAGCTGACATTCAGAGAGTTGAAGTTGTTTTTCTTCAGTTACAGAGCTGGGGGCTGGTGGAGCTGGGACACAGGCCTGGGTCCCGGTGGCACTAAGGCTTGGTCTGTGAGCACAGTGCTGTGTGGCTCCTGCAGGAGCAGCAGGCGCTGATGGCCTCTGGGTGACAGGGCCAGGTTTGGAACATGCTGGCTCCTGGCCTCCTGGCTTGGGGATTTCAATTTCCTCCCTTGGATAGGGATGGGAACCTATTTGAGGGTGGGTGGAATGGAGCTTGTCTAGGGAGGAGCTGAGAAACAAGATTCCAGCCCACAAGAACCAGCTCCCTGAATTTGCACTTTGGGAGATGAAAGCATTAGGGCTCTGGAATCAGGCCTGGGGGCTTTGGATCGTGAGTGTTCACTAACTTGTGGTGGGCCCATGTAACTTACATTCTGTACAGCTCGGTGTCCTCATTTGCAAAATGGAGCGAGTGGCAGCTCCTCCCTGTAAGGATCAGCGTGAGGGTCAGCCAGAAAATAATGTCTGCAAACAGCTTTAGCCCACGGCCTGGCATGCAGGAGGCTCTCATGACACACACATCATTATCCCCTCTCTATGATTCCCATCCAGAGGACTCTGCCCTGAATTCTCAGCCTCTTGATTTGCTGTAATGATCTTCTGTGCCCACCGCAGCTCTATGGAAGGGAAGGGGCCTGTCTGCCATTCTTGGGGCAGGGACAGGGTCTTCCTTGGCCACCATGAGGCCTCTGCTGTGCCCAGAAAGAGCCCATACCACTTTATCAGATGTGTGCATGTCAGCAATGGAAGGGGCCTCCACACCCCAGGGTGCTAATGATTCTGGGGGCTCCCTGGCTCAAAGTCTCTGGGGGCTTCAGCTTCCCCTACAAATACTAAAACGAAGCTATCCTTCTTCTGAGGCCTGTTTGAGTAAGAGATATTACTAAGAATGTGACCAAGTTGCAGAGGTGTCACTGAGCCCAGTGCAGGTGTATGGAGCTCAGGACCTCTTGGGATCATGCCCTGTGCTCTCCTCCCCTTAGGAAAGATGTGTTTCAGCCTTGGAAGAAGTGATGCGTTATCTAAGGGGTGTGCAGAGATAACCTCTGCTCTAACCAGAGCTTTGCAACAACAGGTTGCCCACATCATGGAAGACTGGACCAAAAACCAGTGGAAGACCCCACTAGGAGAGGACATTCAGGCAGATGGATAATCAGTGTTGGGAAAGTCCTCAAGCAAGAGGTGGGACACAGTCATAGCAGGGTGGGGAAGAATTCCCAGGCCCCCTAGAATTGCTTTATCATCTATTTTTCACCCCAACTTTGAGCCAAAGATTATTTCCATCTTACAAGTGGAGAAATAGGGGCCTAGAGAAGACACATTATGACCCAAAGTCACACAGCTAGGAGCAAAACTGTGGAGGAGAATCAAGATCTATCTGGTTTTCCTGCATTATTTCCGCTGCTCCACAGAGTCCTGGGCATGTTGCTGTCCTGGTTGTGCTTGCTAATGGAATTGCCAGTTAGTGTCATCTCTCCATAACGAGCATGGAAAAGCCAAGTGACAGTTCAACAAACCCCAGGCAGACAAAGGCAGCTACCACGTGGCGCTCATGGGAAAAAGAACACCATAGGGGCTGACTTCCCTGAGGTCCCTTTTGGCCTTGGCTGTTCAGGGTTCTCTGGGGCAGAATTTGGGGCTGCATTTCAGACCACAGCATGTCCCTGTGCATGTTCACCTGATCTGCCTGGAGCTCTGCCAGGCTTCCCTGTCCACTCCCCCTGGGGAGCTGGTGCCGGCACCACTGAATCCCTCCTCTTCTCTGGTTCCACCCCCACCCTGACTGCCCTCTGGAACCCAGATGGATGGGTGGCTCCTGTGTTTTCAAGCCAGGCTGTATTGGGCAGGTTAGAATGTTTTATGTATTTGGACAAACAAGCATCCTGGGCCAGACACCATGCATTAGTGAATCAGAACTCTTCAGGAGCTCACCGTCCAGCGCAGGCATGAGGCAAACGATCAGGCCATTGCAGTGGGCCTGTGAATGGACAAAGAAAGGTGCATGGAAACTGGCCTGATAAATCAGAGATCGCTTCCTGGGGGAAGGGACGTTTCAAGCGAGCCAGTTGGAGATAGGAGGCCCTAGTTCCCTGTGGGCAGCAAGGGGGCCAGGATGCCCAAAGCCCCCTTCCCCATACAGTCAGACCTTCAGTGAATCACCGAACTGCCATGTCGCTGACGGCTTCGATGCCAGCGTGGGGATTTCTATGGCTCAGCCACTGTTGATGGCTTCACATCAGAAATGGCTTGTTAAAGCCAGACAGGGCAGGGCTTCAGCCTGGCCCTTCAGAATTGGAATCTGGAGGGTTGGTGGCAAGTCAAGGACTCTGTTTTAAACCAGTGGATTGTCCACAGAGTGCACTTGGTGTCAAGCTACTTTAGCGGGGAGGCACGCTCCCCTAGGACTCAGCCCGTGCGTCACACAATGGAAGCACTCAATAAATAAGCAGCAAGAGCAAGGAAGAAAATAAAATAAAGAAAAAGAAAAGGGAAGACGTATATTTTGTCTTCTTCTGCTGTGAGTTTGTAATCTTTCTAGGTAGATAAATTACCCACACAGAAAAGGTTCCTGCCCTCGCCCATCCTGAGATAACCCACAAACACTCTGCCCCATTAGGCACCTGTAAACTTTCACTACCCAGATTCGACAGGCAGGGCTGAGGGGACTCCTGGGAGGAGGACTGTGTTGGCATGTGAGGCAGGGGACAGGACAAGAAAGCTCTCTGCACTCAGTCAAATCCAGTTCAGCCAGCATTTTCTGAGTGCCTACAGTGTGCAGGGCTCTGGGCTAGCTGCTGAGGCTATGGGATAAAGAAAAGGCCCTTTCTATCTAGGAAACAACTATGTATAAAGGAAGATAGATATGTACATAATAAATTATAGCTTGGGCCAATAGAGTGAGAGAAGACAGCTGCCACATCACAGCACAATGATTAAAATCTGGGCTCTGGAACTAGACAGGCCAGGTTCAGATCTTGGTCCCATCATGGCCCAGCTAGAGGACCTGGAGCAAGTTCTCAACACCATTTAGTGTCATATCCTTATCTGTAAAATGGGCATCAATTTAGAAGGTAATGCAGGGTTATAAGGATGATGCGTGTAATGAACTTGGTGCTAGGCCGGGCCTGAGAACCACTCAGCAATGTTGACTCTGTTGATCGTAATGTACAGAAGAGAAAGTGATGAGCTCTGTCAAGGTAGGGGTTGAGGGCACTGATGCCAAGACAGCGTTTTGAAGGATGAAATGAGTTCACCAGGCAGGTAAGGGTGGAAAGGCTTTGAAGGCAACAGGAACAAAGGCCACTCCAAAACATGTCCATATTGCCTTTAGGGCTATTATCAGAAAACAGTGAACAGCTGGATGTGGCTGGAGCTTAAAGGGCTATAGAGGTGAGAGGGATGGAGAAGAGGGGGAGATGAAGCTGTGGTGCTGTTGGGGAGGGTCTGAAGTGTCATACCATGGAGCTAACAGGGGTGGCTAATAAGCTGCAGTCGTGCCACCACTTTGATGCAACCGAGGAAGCAGACATTGCTAATCAATGATAGAATGTGTCCTTGCCGAGCCAGGATGTGACTTTGGCATCATTCTCAGCAGCCACTACCAACTGATTGGCATTGACATGTAAGTTGAAGGCTATTTGCCCCCTCTGGGTGAGAACTAGACATTGGTTCTTCTTGAAACCAGACATACGTCCTTGCACCCAGCTGGGAGTCCTATCAAACCCTTCCTGTCTTTGCCACACTGTGGTCTGGCTTCAGTTGGCTGGCAAGATATAGTTTTTTGTTTTTCTTATGCTGGCCTTCTCTGGATCCATCCTAACCATGGTCTGGGAGGCAACTGGAGCAGCTTGCCATTTGAGGTTTGGCTGAGCCTGGGCTGTTCCACCCTGCCTTCCCCACAGCAAGGGCAGTGGCACACCCGTTCCTGGCCAGCACTGGACTGCTTGGGTGGGCAGATCCCTCTACAGGAGCAGGTTTGGCGTGGCCCATCCTGGCTTACTCTCCACCTGTAGAAGCTGCAGCTGGGTCTACCACATTAGGTCCAGTGACCACTTTCAAAGCTCTCCCCAAGAAGCTTCCAGTTTGGGCAGAGCCTATGGGCAGGGTGGGGACCATTCCAAGAAGGGCCACTACAGTAGTCCAGAGAAACACCACGTAGTACGAGCATGCTCCATTTTAAGCAAACCCTGTATTTGGAGAGGCATAAACTTGAAGTGAAGAGCACAGATTTGGTTTCCAGATGGCCTGGGCTCCAATCCTGGCTCTGCCACTTACCTGCTGTACTACTTATCTTTTTCTGTGTGCCAGTTTTCTCCTCTGTAAAGTGGGAATAATAATGGTCATTCCTCTCCGTTTTGTTGCAAGAGTTAACCGAATGATTCCAAGGGAAGCATTGGTACTTAGCAAACACTAGTTAAAGATTGTTACAAGGAAGGGCAGAATGGGCACACAAGGGCTTGTGAGTAGGAAGGAATGGGTCCGAGCATACCTTCGCATGAAGGCAAAGCTATGTAGAGGGGCTGTGATGTAGTACCCTGGGTTGCTGAAAGCTCAGAGCTTCCCTTCCAGCTATCAGGGCAGACAGGAGGGGCCTGGACCCAGCAATCCATTCAGCCCCGTCATGATACCCTGGGGATTCTTGCTTCTCCTCCATTGAAACTGGTCTCCCTGCTCTCCAGAGGCAGAGAACTCCAGTGAACTCCCTGCAGGCGACTCCCTCCAACCTGGTGAGATGAGAAATTAATCTCCCTTTAATCCTATACTTATCGTACAGGATTCCATTCCCCAGCGAGACAATGAAATTAATCTGCCACTAATTTTCTGTTTGCCAACCCTGGGTTGCAGCATTTCTAACTCTGCTTTTCCAACTGTCTTGAGTTGGGGGAAACAAAGACCTAATCTCTTCTCTGGACTTGTTTATTCTGTCTTCAAAAAATGAATCACGCTGGCATTTCGCTCTACTGGTTTGGGGAAGGAGGGTGGAATGAGGTTTCCCTATCTCCCCCGGAGGCCATGGATTCCAGGCCTGTCTCTCTAGCCTCTCCCCAGCTTTCTGGGTGTGAGGGGATTAGGGGCCCCTATGATCTGTCTGGTTACTCTGAGTCTGAATGTATCAGTCACAAGGTGACTAACAGGCCGCCTCCTTGGGAACTGGGCGGGAGGGGGAGGCCCCTAAGTTTGAATGCCAAGTTCTTGAGCGAGGCTAGGACCTGGGTCCCTTCCTCCCAGGCGGTGTTGTGGGGGCAGGTGCGGGAATCATGACCTGGCCCCATCTGCCTGCCTTTCTAACCTCTATTCCCAGCACCTAAGCCTCCAGCCACACCAACCTCCTGCCACTTCCTGAGCATGGTACCTTCCAAGCCATTCCCTCTGCTTGGCCCCCTTTTCCCCTGCACAGGGTAGGGCTTGACCTCTCTGTGCCTCAGTAAAACAGGAATAATAATATCTGCCACAGGGGTGGAAGTGAGGACTAAATGAGAATCTCCCCTGAAGACCTAGACGTGCATGACATTAGCAAGTGCTCAATAAATGAGAATCAGGATTGTCATCACCTGACTTGCATGTCCCCACCTCTGGGACATCTCAATCCACTAGCAGAAAGATCCTTTCCTCTGGAGGCCCCAAGGCTCCCCCTGAGCCTCTGTGGAGTCCTCGTTCTGCTGCTTACAGCGGGGCGAGGGAGCATAACTTCTCTGCATTTCATTTTCCTCCCACTGTGGAGTACAAAGAATGATAGTGATGACCTCATCCCGGGTTGTCAGGAGGATTAAATGAGATGATGCTCATTAAGGGCTTAACATAGGGCACGACCTCAAGCAGTTAATCAGTGTTCTGATGTGTGGTTATGATGGTTAATAATGAATGAGCATGCATTGTGAAGTCTGTCTTTCCCCAGCAGAAACTCCCTAAAGGCAGAGGAGGGCCTGTCTTCCGGGGGACTCTTGGTGCCCACCTGTTGGGTGGGAACAAGGCCTGGTTCCTGAGCATGGTGGGTGAGGCTGGCTGGCAGAGGGTGCCCACCTGTCCTGAGCGCAGGCCACTCTCACTGTTCAGCATAGTGTCCTTGGAGCTGCCTCCTGGACCCTGCCTGAGCAAGCTTGGGCCCCAGCTCGGGCCACCACTGGCCTTTTTATCTTCACCGTCACCCATGAGCTGCACCGTGCACCTGGTAATGGTCATGACCACATCCCTCTCACTGTTCCCATCACCCTGAGCCGTGTCACTATCCTGTCAGCACCAAGCCTAGAGTGTCACTGCGGAGGGAGACCTTGGAAACCATCTGCTCCCATATCCCAGACTTATGCTTGAAAACTAAAGACAAGTGAGGTGCTCCAACTGGCTTAACAACACACAGCAAGTTGGAGGCAGTGCCAGGATTGAATCCAAAGCCTCTTGACTCCCACTGCAGGGCTCTTCCCAACACTTTGCTGCCTGTCACTGCTTCACCAGAACCCCTGTCATCGTGCTGCAGAGGAAGGACACTCATTTATTGAGCATCAGCTATGTGCCAGATACAGTGTAGGCTTGTGTCTTAGCTCAGTCACTCCTCCCAACACATCTGGAAGGGGTGATGTTATGTTCCCCATTTTACAGGTAAAGAAACTGAAATCACTTGATCAGGATCACAGTAAGGCAATGATATAGCTGGAGTTGAAACCCAGATCTATCTAACTCTATATCCAGTGCTCTTTCCGTTCTCCTTGAAACTTCTTTTGGAAAGACAGACACAGCTGGGCCCCAGCCCTGGGTGGAGGATGGGAGCCGCCAGCCCAGCATCTCCATTCCTTGCCCTGCTGTGGACAGACATGGAGGACCTGCGGACAACCAAATTACAGACAGCGACAGGACTGATGAACAGCCAGGCCTGGTTTTCCTGCTGGGGGTTTCCGCTGCCTGGGTGACCCAGCCTGTGGCCTGTCCACCTGGACAGAGTCCTGCCCCACCCCTGCCTGTGGGTGGGTGGGGTGCTAGTGGGCTGGGGTCAGTGGAGGAGCAGAGACTAGGGCCGTGCAGCTGCCGCGAGCCTCAGGCCGGTGGTGCCAGGAACGGGGCAGGAAGTGGTTTGTGGGGAGTGGTGGCAGGGCTTGGGCTGTGCGATGTGGCTCTGCCTGAGGTTTCTGCTCTGGAAACCTGACTCATGTGGACAAAGACCAGGCTGCCCCACTTCCCCAGGGGGCAGTTAGAGCAATGACAGGCCCTGGCACGGTGAGGCCAGGGGGGTGTGCTCTCAGGGGGAGGCTGAATCGGGACCCAGGAACCCAAGACTGCCCTGGGGGTCAGTGATTTCGCCACTGGCCGGGTGGGTGGAGGGTGTGTGGGAGGACGCATCCACGCAGGCAGGCACTGGGCTGAGCAGCAGGGAGGAAGCCAGCGGCCATGTGCTTGGCCTGTGGTGAGGGTCTCCTGGAGTCTGGAGTTTGGGCCCCGAGCCCCAGCTTGGTTCTCACTTGGGGTTCACAAGCCCCAGCTTGGTTCTGACTTGGGCTTCTTGAGCCCCAGCTTGTGAACTTGGGCAAGGACCTTCCTTTCTCTGAGCCTCACTTTCTTTCTTTATCTCTAAAATGAGGTTTCCACCAGCTCTAAGAAGTAGATGACTTTGCCCTGCCCCCACCCAATCAAAGGAGCCTACAAACCACAAGGGAGCAAAATAACAACACGGAAAACCACAGCCAAGAAGTCATAACTGCTGGAGACAGGCTAGGCCCTGCTCTGAGCCTCTGCATGATTTCCATAGCCTTCCAGCAGCCCTGGTTTGCCCCTCTCACAGAGTAGGAAACAGACCAGGGTATTCCTGGGGATCCACGATGGGAGCCCCGTCCTACATATTACAGATCGGGGACCTCTTCCAGGTGTGAACCGAGGATGCTGGCAGGTCCCACCTCCTCCCAGGGGTCCCCCAGGGGCCCCCTCCCCTTACCTGGGTGCTCTGGGGACCTTGTCACCTCCTTCCCATCCTGCCTCTGCCATCATTAGAGTCACGCCAAATGAACATGGAATTTCCTCTCCTGGTTGTTTTGGAAAACAGGAACTCTGGATCCTGCCCTACAGCAGATACTCTTTTTTTTTTTTTTTCTAAGTTGTCTCTTACCTTACCAGAACCCCTATGTGTTCCCCACTGCCCTCCTCTGAACCCCTGCCTCCGGTCATACACCAGGAGGACATGACGGAATCAAAGGAGACTTTATAGACCAAACCGGGAGGCTCTGGAGAGTTCTAGGGAGCGTCTTCAGAGAGCAAGGGGCTGGGAGGGGCCAAGTGCTCAACTCTGGAACCCTGGCCGCTCCTCTACCATGCCCATGGGGGTCTGTGTGTTCCGCTTGCAGTTTTATGCCAAGAAAGTGTTGTCCCACAAAACACATTTCAATATTCCTGATTGAGTTCAACGTTCCCATTTATGGAATGGTGAAACTGAGGCCCAGGGAAGGAAATGACCTGCTGAAGACCCTGTAGCTGCTCAATGGCACAGCTGGGACTGGAACTCAGGGGTCCTGATGGCCGACTCTGTGCCTTCCTGAGCTCTGCCCAGGCAGATGGTGGGACTCGGAGTCAGACCGGTTGCTGCCTGCCTTGAGCAGGAAGTGCAGCTCCTCTTGGCTGTCAGAATGTCCAAGAGAGACCTTTTGGATTGTGTGAAGCAGGGCATGGCTACTAAGTCGGGTGAAGCCAGCTCGTGTTTTTCTCTTGGTGAAAGTGGAGCAGTTCTGGCCGGAAACAGCAGATCTTCTAGATGAGATAATGCTAGCAAAGCATTTAGCAAGAGTTTCTGCATGAAGTAGGTACTTAGAACTGTGAACTGAGGCAGAGAAACAGCTGTGGTTGTCTACACAGAATCACCTTCTCACTGTGTGACTCATGGAGCAGTATCTGAGAGGGAGGACTTGGCTTGAGGACAGGAGGGAAGGCCAGAATTTCCTTCAGACACTGGGTCCACGGTGGCCATTCTCCCCTCCCCTCAACCCAGGGCTGAGTGAATATGTGGGAACATTGGTTTGTGGGTGCAAAGATTCCTGAATCCAGACCAGTGGTCCTGGGCCCTATCTTAATGTGTCACCAGGTCTTCCCTCTGGGCCTCACTTTCCTCCTCTGTGACATGGATGCTTTGGATTGGATGGTCATTCTCAACCCTGGCTGCCTGGAGAATCACGGGGGTGACTTTTAAACAATTCTGAGGCCCAAGCCTCACCTTAGGTCAAGGGAACCTCTGTGGGTGCTTCTGAGCCTCTGTGGTTTTGATTCTGATGCCCAGTGAAGGGCAAGAAGCACTGAACTGGATGGCTCTGGGCTCCCTGATGGTTGGCACAGGACAGCAGCATGGGACCTCACTAGATGGCTGTGAGCTGGGCTGTGCTTCTCTCGGCATGTGTGTGGATGAGCGACAGAGCTGATGGAGTGTCCTGCTCAGCCGGAAGCTGTCTCCCAGCACGGTGGACATTTTTCTCCCATCAGGTCATAGGTGAGGGGCAGAGGCAGGTCCCTGGGTGCTGTAGGAAGGAGGGCACACCAGGGATCGGTCTCCAGGGCTGAGACCACAGAAACCTCGTTCTTCTCCCTGCTGGGGAGTCTGGCCCCCACTGATAACAGCATGACCCCCAGGGAGCTCCCAGCTCCGAGGCTGACTCCTCCAGCAGGGGTCAGGCCATCCTCAGCCTTGGGACTCCTGAGCCCTTGGTCCATATCCTGGTGGGCAGCTTGGGCTAGGGATGCAACAGGAGCCCATGTGGGGCCAGCATTCAAAGCCAGACCCCCAAGATCCAGTTCAGGTTCTGCAACCTCTGGGCCTCAGTGATCTCATCTGTAAAATGGGGTGATAATCCATGCCTAATGTGGTGTTAGGGATTCTGATAGAGAGATCTTCAGAGAGAGGGTCAGTGAGCCCAAGCCTCAGGGACGGTGACAGGAGGGGGCATAGAGGCTCAGGGAGGAGGCGTCAGATGACATGGAGCTGGGAAAGCTGAACTCAAGGAGTCTTTATGTAGAGAGCAGAGCATCTCTCAATCTATCTGTGGTTTTCACATGTACACGGGTGAATATTTTCACCAGTGGATCCCTTTAAAAAAGATAATTTTACAAGGGGCCCCGGTTTGTTAAGTATAGATAAGTGGAACTTGGATGGTTGGAGTGGGACCTGTCCCTCAGCTCCCCACCCCTACAGTGGCCTAACTGGGGAACAAATCTGAAACCACTGGCCTAGAGCAGGAGGACGCACATTCTGCATCTCCTTCTGAGGTTCAACCCTGAGGAGATGGGTCTAAAGTGCAGCAGAAATGGGTTGGATAGCAGGGAGCACTTCCCAGCAGTGGGGTTGGTAAGTGCTGAGCGTCTGGGGGCGCTGGTATCTTAGTCCTCCCTAGACAGGAGGGGGTGAGCCATAGCCCCTTGAGAGCCTCAGCCTCCTGCTTCCGGGGACAGCAGGCAGGACCCCCTTCCTGCTCTGGCACTGGGTTCTGGGGAGAAGTGGAGACAGCTTCTCCCAGGAAAGTGGGACTTGGGCCATGTGGCTGGATCCTCTGAGGGGCATGGAGGCCTTGAGCTGGGGAAAGAAAGAACAAAGCGACTTTCTTTCTCCTTCCCTTTGTTAACTCAGTCAGAGTGCAATGGGGTGAGAAGGACACAGGGGAGAAGAAAGAGAGGAGAAGTCAGAACTGGGGCTGGAAACCCAGCAGGTGTTTGAGGGGCAGAACTGGGAAGGACCAAGGCCAGAAATTCAAAGGGAGCTGCAGGGGAAGGCAGCGCTCTGGTCAGCTCCACCTTCGGGATGGATCCGGAAACCATTCCTTCCCTCCACCTTCGCCAGGCAACTACACACAAACCACCATCCCATAGGCACCCAGGCATCCCTCTCTATTCAGCTGAACCCCCCACGTCCCCATTCCCCCGCTCAGCTTATTCCTCACACATTTGTCAGA
Source organism: Mandrillus leucophaeus (assembly GCF_000951045.1). Lineage (NCBI taxonomy): Eukaryota > Metazoa > Chordata > Mammalia > Primates > Cercopithecidae > Mandrillus > Mandrillus leucophaeus. The sequence goes on along the minus strand of NW_012100320.1, from coordinate 9,266,894 downwards.
ATAATCCTCAAGAAAACACTCATCCCACTCAAGGCCTGCAGTAACTCCCACCTTCCCATGTGGGTCTCCTGCTTCATCTCCCACCTCTCTCCCCACGTGGCAGGCCTTCAGGCTCTTCCTGCACCCCTCTGGCCCGGCTGCCCCTGTTTCACATTCGTTCCCCAGTTGCATCTGGTCCAGGGTTGGCTGATAAAATAGAGGATCCTCAGTTAAACTTGAACTTCAAGGTAAACCTTACATAAGTGTATCCCAAGTGGTGCAGGCATTACTCACCTGCAATTCACATGTGGCTGAACATCCTGTATGGTCATTTGCTAACCTGGCAGCCCTAGTCTAGTCCATCCCCTCTGGACCTAGTATCTCTCAGGTCAAGGATCTTGTGCTTCCAGGCTGTTGATTGGGAGAAGGAGGAAAGCTGTCTTCCATGTATTTTATTTTAAATAAGTTTATTTATTTTAAGTAGATTTATTTTATTTTGTAAAAATCCACTTGTTTTAAGTGGGGTGTCCTGGGAACCATGTTCCCTCATCTCTTTCTTGCCCCTTAGTGACCAGAGGATGAGGATGTTAGGAAAATTGGAAGGGATGGTATTTTGAGTCAGAAAAGTCTAGCTTTGAACTTGAGTGTAGCATCTGTCACTGATTCTGTGACATCTCAGAGCGTTGCTATCACTGCTCTTGTTTCTCTCTAGATGGGGGATAGGACTTCATCTGCCTCCCAGGTGGCTGTGGGATTCATGATGCATAAGTTATGCTTGTGATGGACTCATGTGCTAGCCATGTGATGGGCTAGGTTAATAAGGTCCCATTGCCTGTGGTTCCAGAGTCGCCTGGGCTGAAGGGCAGGTAGATGTGGCCTAATCCTTAAGCTCTGTGCTGGTCAGAAGCTTGCTGGGCAAGTGAATGAGTGCCAGATGTCTTTAATTTCTTGGGCCTGCCTGGTTGGCCATGCAGTTCAAGGTTCTGGTCACCAGGGGTCAGGCTTGCACATGGATGGCTGAGTTTTGTTTTTTATGGTGCTCCAGGGAGCCTCCAGTCTGTGAGCCAGAGGGACAGTGAGGATGGGGGGCGGGCGGGTGGCACATTTTAAAAAATGTGGTTCTTGGAGCTGTAGGTCTGTGACCTGCAGATCTGGGAGGTCAAACGTTATCCTCTCTCATATTTACATCTTGCTTGGTACCTTCTGGAGAGATCCTCATCTCTTTGGCCCTTCACCAGGAGACCCCATGGAGGATTGGGTTAGGTGGCCGGGTTTTGGAAAGAACTCTGGGCAGGGGTGTTGAAGAGCATTTGGGTCTTAGCTCCAAGTCTGCCCCTTACTAGTGTCCTTGTTAGGCTCTATTACCTCCCAGGCCTAAGTTTCTTCTTCAGTGGAATAAGGTAAAAATACCTCCCCTACAGGGATGTGTCAAGATCAGTGAGTAGGGGTGGCACAGGGATAACTTCTCGAGGCTAACCCAGCCCCTGTCTAGAATGGCTTATGATGAAAATGCAGAAATAAGAGAGAAACACAGGGAAAGAGCAAGTGTTGTCACGGGGCATCATATAATCCCTTGCTAAGCTGCAGAAGTGAGCAGCAGGGTTCGGAGGAGGGAGAGGGCAGTCCAGAGAGGGGAATTTGCTGACTTGAGCTCACATAGCCAGAGGGACAAGCGCAGGGTCCACTGGACACCCCACATCCAGTGCTGAGCTGGGCGTTGGAAATGAACAGTAGATCAGGCACCCAAGGCAGGTGTGCCCAGCTGATCCAGGCCACAGCATGCAGGCTGCTGGGCCACTGGAATTTCAGATTCAGTTCTGTGTGTCTCCTGGGCACCTGCTCAGGCGGTGGGAGCGCATTCTCTCCAGGCAGCTGCGTGTGCTTCCCATGCAGTGCAGTGAGCAGCAAGGCGGCTTCAGTCTTTGGTCCAGGCACGGACCCAGCACCCAGAGAAAGCGATTTTCCTGCTTGCGGTTGCCTGGCCTCCTCCAAGAACCTCACACGTCCGTGTTGCTCAGAGAGAAAGATGGATCACTCTGGGGGTTCCTGGAATAGTTGCTGTCTTTGAACAGGCCCTCTCTTGCCAAGACCCCTGCATTCCTCCCGGCCACCAGCCTACAGCCTCTCCGCAGGAGGACAGTATGTCCTGGGCCTCTGCTCTCTGGCCTCAGTCATAGTGTGGTTGGGTTGCTCTGGGGACCCTGAGGTTCTCGGTCATGGCCTGTCTCAGGGTAGGTCCCCATGGATTGCCCTCCCAGCCCTGGCCGGGTTGCTGTGGTTTCCCCATCAGTAGAAATGACTCCTCACCCACAATTGCATCAGTCCCTCCACAGACGCAGTGAATCATGTTGCAAGATGTGGTTATGGACTGCGCCCTGTGCTCTGGTTAGGAGCTGGTTGGGCTAGGCCATGGGTGAGGGAAGTGTGGGGGGTTGACCACGTTTTGACATGAACTTGGGAGAGGAAAGAAAAACCCAGGAGAGGGCCTCCAGGGGTGGGGTGGGGTAGGTGTGAGTTGACACTGAACTCATCACCCATTGGACAGAAGCAAGTATCCAGCGACCTTAACCGAGACCACACTGGGGAACCTTCTGGCTTACTCACCCCCTGGCCCTACCGCTACCACCAAGAGAAAAAGAAGTGAAGAGAATGAGCTGGTTCATCCTCTAGTGCATTGCAGCGGCGTGGGGGAAACCAGGGAGATGGGTCAGTCTGCTTTCTTCCTCTTTCTCTATTTGAACTCCCTGGCGTGCTTCCCGTCAGCTGACACATGGTGGCCATGGGCTGAGAATGTCCAACCTCAAGATGAATTTCTTCCCTCTCTCCACTTCACAGGCCAGGCTCATAGCTGCCCCTGGGTAGGAACTATCTGCAGGGAGGGGTAAAGACTCCAGCTGCTTGGAGTTCTATGACCCTTCCCAAAGGTAGATCTACCCATTTTTCAATGGAGAAGATGAAGCCAAAGGGAAGTTGCCGGATACCTTGCTTCCACCCCTCTCTCCCATGCCCTCCTGTGTAGCTGAGCTCATGGCATCAGAATCTCAGGACCGTTCAACACTTTCCAGCTGGGCAAGGTGGGAGTGAGTGGGCTGTGTCTTCTTGTTAATTGTTCATGCCTTTATTTATTTATTTTTAATTTTTAGATTGACATATAATTGTACATATTTATGGGGTACAGTGTGATGTTTTTATACATGTATACATTCTGTAATGATCAAATCAGGATATTTGGTACATCTATAACCTCATACATTTTCATTTCTTTGTGGTGAGAACATTCACAATCCTCTCTTCTAGCTATTCTAAAATATATGATACAATATTGTCAACCATAGTCACCCTAGTGTGTAATAGAACAGCAGAACTTGTTCCTCCTATCTGATTGTAGCTTGGTACCTATTGACCAACCTCTCACCATGCCCCTTCCCCTTCTCCTCTCCAGTCTCTAGTAACCACCATTCTACTCTCTACTTCTATGAGATCAACTTTTTTAGATTCCGCGTGAGTGAGATGGTGTGGTATGTATCTTTCATCCACGTTGCTTCAAATGACAGGATTCCATTGTTTTTTATGGCTAAATGGAATTCCATTGTGTGTGTATGTGTGTGTGTGTGTGTGTATATATGTGTGTGTGTATATGTATATGTATGTGTGTGTGTGTGTGTGTGTGTGTGTATATATATATATATAGGTATCGTGGTATCTTTATCTAATTATCCATTGCAGGACACTTGGGTTGATTCCATACCTCTTCTCTGCAGGGGGCAAGGCTGTGCAGTGGCTCAGAGATAGCCCAACAAATGCTCTGTAATGAGACTTGGAGTTTCAACCTCACTGTCTGGAGCAGAAGAGAAATGGGAAATATGACATATGGAGGTGCCACTGAAACAAAACACCCCAAAATCTTGAGTCAACACAGTGGGGCTAGCACTCTGGAGTCCCCACTGGAACTGCAGTGGGTTTGTCTGAATGACAAATACACTTGTGTAAGTCACTGACATGTAGAGGGCTGTTTGTTACTGCAGCATAGTCTACCTACCCTGACTTTGCAATGCCAAGCTAAGGAGATTGGCCTTGATTCTGAAGGTCATGGGAAGAGATTCAAGTCTTGGGAAAGAATGGCAGGGCCTAGATCCAACACTTGGGTTAAGAAGGTGGTTTTTCTTTCTTTGAGATTGTGAGCTTCCTGGGTACAGCAATATATCTGGGGTTGTTTTTCACCATTAAGTATACCTGGGGCCTAGAATGGTACATGATACATGGCAGGTGCTTGTTCAGAATTTGTCTTCTCTCCTTCTGCCTTTAGTTTCCTCCTTCTCGAATTTATTCTTCCTCTCTTTATCTTTCATTATTTAATCCTTCCTTCATGCCTTAATTTCCTCCACAAATATTTAGGAAGTGCCTCCCATGCCTGGGGCACTGTGTTTTATATATGTTATCTCCCTTTTATGCCAATCTTGACAGAGAGGTCCTTACCCTCACTTTACAGAGGAGGAGTGTGGGCCTGCAATCTTTGCCCTCTCCCTGGCATTTTCATCTTGTATTTACTCTCTTCATCTTTATCTGGGACCCACTGGGAGGACTCCCTAGCAGTGCTAGGGAGTGGTAGAGGGATGCATCTAAACACAAAAAGGCATGCTTCTGCCCTCAGGGGACGTCAGGCTGGTGGGAGTCACTGTCACTGCAGTGCACAGCTGCCATCCAGTGTGGCACTCCACCAGAAATACACATAGGGTACAATGAGCATGTGGAGAACCCTTGAGCTGACACTTAAGCAGGGTCTCCAGGAGTCTGAGGTTGGGCTCAGGGTGGGGAGTGGAATGGGATGGAGAGAGCAACATGAGCAAGGGCAAAGAGGGGTAAGAGAACCTGGTTTAATGACACCTTCTAGTCCCCTCTAGCTGGTGGGACCATGTGACTAGTTCTGGCCCATGAGTTGTAAGCAGGGCAGAACTCATGGAAGTCACTTGCAGACATAGCATTTAATTGCAGGTGCAAGACCCTCCAGGCTCTGTTTTCCTTCTGGTGTGGAGACTGGTGAATGACAGCTAATTCAATGTGACTGGAAGATAAAATAAGCGAGGAAGACCTCTGGGAGTTAAGGTGGGGAGAGCAGATGGGACCTAAATTACAACATTTATAGACATTCAGAAGGCTAAAGATGGCAAAAACATTGTATCTTAAAAGTCAACTGTGTTGGATTGGTGGTGAATGCTTGAAGCACTGTGTTGAGAAAGATTCTGAGGCTGCATCTAGGAAAAAGTGCTGTGATCCATGGGTGATATCTTCCACGGGCCTGGGAGTTGGGAGCAACAGCCTGCATGTCATGCATTTTCCACTTTTGCTTTGCTTTGAAAGCTGCAGAGTCATGGGAAGAATTTAAGCAGGAAAATGATGGGGCCTGGACCACTGATTAGAGATATCATTCATTCCTTGACCAACATAAAGGAACTAAGTGGAAGAGACCTGATTGGAACCCAGGTCAGTCCGATAACAAAGCCTTCATTCTTAAAACTCCCCTGCCTTCTGAGAGAAGTTTTTTCCTTGGCCAGGGAAAGTGTATTTCAGTGTGGAAGCTCCCAGTTCAGCTTGTCAATGATCTTTCTTGCTGCTTCTTCCTTTCTCTTCTTATCAGCTGCTCCTCCCTGGTGCACCTCCTCGTTTTGTTATATCCCTAGGCCATCTGCTTAAGCAGGGATTCCCAGCCAGAGAGCTGTGGCTCACTCGTGTGCCACGGACCCTTCTCAGCTGTGAGAGGTCAAACCTCAATCAATGGGTAAAGCTTATTTACTTGTTTATTTTTGTGCAACTAAGAGGGAGATGTCTGCAGGAAGAACACTGAGCTGGATGTGGGCTACTATAGCTGAACATCAAGGCAGTCCCAAAGCATGAGGCAAGCAGGCTCTGCTCATCACAGTCACTGAGGCTCAGGCTGAGAGAACAGTCACCGCCTTGACCCTCACCAGTCTCCACACCAGAAGGAAAACAGAGCCTAGAGGGTCTCGCACCTGAAATTAAATGCTGGGTCTGCAAGTGAGAACTGCTCTGCTCACAACTCATGGGCCAGAACTAGTCACATGGCCCCACCAGCTAGAAAGGACTAGAAGGTGTGAGTTCACCATGTACCTGGAACGTGGGGAGCCAGAGGATCTGGTGAGCAGCTCTGTCGGGCACCACCATATACCTTGTGCCCAGCAGAGTAGGGGAGGAGCAAATTTTTGATGAAGATGGTGTCAGCCTGAGCATCCTTCCACAGCAGCTCTTGCTAAGGCCCCAGTGACCTGCATGTTACTCCACCTGGTAGACACTTTTCGGTCCTCATTTTCCTTAACCTTGCTTGTCACACTGCACTGTCCTTCTTAATACGTGTTTCTTGGCTCAAGCACACATCGTTTAACTGACTTCCTTCCTATGTCTTGCGTTACTGCTTCCCTGGCTCCTTTGCAACTTTTCCCTTCTTCTACCGGCCTTGCATTTTTCTCAGGGTGTGGACCTCTTTCCTCAGCAGATATCATCCACTGCCTTGCCTTGAACAATCCCCTTCACCTAGATGACTTGACTTGCTTTGGATCTCCATGTTCATGTGTTCTGCTGTCTACTTGACATCTTCTCAAGAATATGTCAACACTAGCTCCAATTTATTATGCTTAAAACCAAAGTCATGACCTTTTCCCCTTCACCCCTGGTCCCTTCCAGGGTTCTGCATCTCACTGAATAGCAACACCATCCACCTGGTCATAGGATCCAGAAACCCAAGAGTCATGCTTGATCCTTTCTTCTGTCTGCCACACCCTTCCATTTTAAGTCCCTTACCAACCCCTATTAATTTAGTCTCCAATCCATCGCCATCTTCTCCAGCTCCATCGCCATCTCCATCACTGGTCCACGTGGCCACTGTGTCCCACCTGATTGCTGTGAGGGACCCCATGCCCTCCCTCCCTATTCAGTTACACCCATTTGTTCTTTATGCTGCAGCCAAGGAAATAATGCAAACTTGATCATGCAACGTTCCTTTCCACGATGCTTTAAAGGCTGACAGGCCAGGCGTGGTGGCTCACTCCCGTAATCCCAGCACTTTGGGAGGCCAAGGTGGGTGGATCACCTGAGGTCAGGAGTTCAAGACTAACCTGGCCAACATGGTGAAACCCTGTCTCTACTAAAAATACAAAAATTAGCTGGGCACGGTGGTGGGCACCTGTAATCCTAGCTACTCGGGAGGCTGAGAGGGGAGAATCGGTTGAACCTGGGAGGCAGAGATTGCAATGAGCTGAGATTGTGCCATTGCACTTCAGCCTGGGTGACAAGCGCACAACTCTGTCTCAAAAAAATATAAAAATAAAAATAAAAAATAAAAAATAAAAAAGCCTGGGCGCGGTGGCTAACGCCTGTAATCCCAGCACTTTGGGAGGCTGAGACGGGCAAATCACCTGAGGTCAGGAGTTCCAGACAAGCCTGGCTAACATGGGGAAACCCTATCTCTACTAAAAATACAAAAATTAGCTGGGCATGGTGGCGGGTGCCTGTAATCCCAGTTACTTGGGAGGCTGAGGCAGAAGAATCGCTTGAACCCGGGAGGCAGAGGTTGCAGTGAGTCGAGATTGCACCATTGCACTCCAGCCTGGGCAACAGGAGCAAAACTCTGTCTCAAAAAAAAAAAAAACAAAAAAACAAAAAAAAACACCTGCCACTGCTCTTAACAAAGAGAGAACTTGTGCAAGATGTACAAGGCACGTGTGGTCAGACCTCTGCTTGCTTCTTTGTCTTACATTCATTGCAGTGCCTGACACATAGTAGGTGCCTGGTAAATGCTTTTTGAATGAAAGAACATATGGTATAAGAGAAATGGCCAATTGGTCAGATTATTTTGACTATTAAAAAGTAGTGGAGCTGGGCACAGTGGCTCATGCCTGTAATCCCAGCATTTTGGGAGACCAAGGCGGGCAGATAACCTGAGGCCAGAAGTTCGAGACCAGCCTGGCCAACATGGTGAAACCCCGTCTCTACTAAAAATACAAAAATTAGCTGGACATGGTGGCATGTGCCTGTAGCCCCAGCTACTTGGGAGGCTGAGGCAGGAGAATCACTTGAACCAGGGAGGTGGAGGTTGCAGTGAGTCGAGATTGCACCACTGCACTCCAGCCTGGTGACAGAGCAAGACTCCATCTAAAACAAAAGTAGTGGAGACCGCGGGGAGTGGTGGCTCATGCCTATAATCCCAGCACTTTGGGAGGCTGAAGCAGGCAGATTGCTTGAAGTCAGGAGTTTGAGACCAGCCTGGCCAACATGGTGAAACCCTGTCTCTACTAAGAATACAAAAACGAGCTGGGCATGATGGTGCATGCCTGTAATCCCAGCTTCCCGGGAGGCTGAGGCACAAGAATTGCTTGAACCTAGGAGATGGAGGCTGCAATGAGCTGAGATAGCGCCACTGCACTTCAGCCTAGGGGACACAGCAAGGCTCTGTCTCAAAAAAAAAAAAAAAAAAAAGTAACAGAGCAGCAGGGATGGCTTCCCTGGATACTGAGGCTGGTTCAGGGCCCCTCGGGAGCTGACGTGGGACTGTTGCTGTGTTCTGAGCATCAATGCAGGCTCATCAAAGCAGGATGACCCTTTGATAAGCCGCTCTCTGGGATTGGAACCCAGGCAGGCTGAGCTGAGAGCCAATCTCTTCATCTCTGTGCTGTTCTGCCCACTCACCCACTCACTGCGTTTGTGCACCGCATGTGGCACAGAGGTGGCATCTACATAGAGCTTATTTTTATGACTCTTAGCCTGGGGATGGGACCCAGCAGAAACAGGGAGAAAGGCCACTCGCTGGGGCAGGTGGTCACCTTCACCTTTTCATGGTCACCTTCCTCTCATCCTGGGAGCTCCCTGGGGCTGGGGGCAGGTGGGGTGCCCAGAGTTGGCTCAGGGTGGCCTCATTTCCGGGGATCGGGGTGAGTCAGTTGTCTCCCTGTGGTCTGAGGGTAACATCAGGAACTGCAATAGTCATCTCTTTCTTTGTGGCTTTGAGGTCTAGGGGTGGGGAGTGAGGGTTCCTGAGACCCTTGGGGCCCACAGGGGAAAGGCTTCAGCCTGCTGGGCCTAGGAGATACAGGGGGACTCTGCAGAACCCATAAGGGTGGCTGGGGAGCCCTGGCCTTTGGGCCTCTCTGCAGCATTGCCCACTCCCCACTGGCCACGTGCTGAGCAGAGGAGTAAAGAATCCAAGTGAACAGGGGTCTTATTTCATCTTTTCAACTCGAGAGGAAGCTGCTCTCATGATCTCTGTTTTACAGATGAGGAAATCGAGACTCAGAGAAATTAAGGGATTGGCCCAAGTTCTCATGACTATTAAATGACACAGCCAGGACTCAATGCTAGTCCTGCCTGATCCACACAGCTGGCCCTCTTTCCCACCCAAACTTGCCCTCTCTACCTCCTCTTTTAGGGCCTAGAGGAAGGCTAAGTGAGAGGTAGAGAAGCAAGGCCCTGTCAGGGGCCTGGCAGGGAATGGATCCACTCGGATGACTCCACTGAGGGGAGTGAATGCAGGGACTTCTTAGCGAGGGGTGGGCAGGGTGGAGGGGGTGAAGGAGAAATGCTGTAGCTTCCAGAGCCTGGTGAGGGTGGAAGCTGCTACTAGTCCTGGCCTGTTATGGAAACCTGGTGACAGTAGGACCCCTGGAGGAGGAGGCGTGGGCACAGAGGATGCAGGGATGCCAGAGACACCCCCTAACCTCTCTCCTCCCTCCTCATCTCCTGCTGGCGCCTCCCTATGGTTAAACCCCAACTGAAGCCAGCAGGCAAATGAGCTGGGAAGCTGCACTCCAGAGAGCTCAGTCCACAGGGGCTGGAGAATGGGAGGGAGGGGCAGGCAGAGACTGGCCACACGGAGACTCGAGGCAGGTGGGAGGTTACGCCATCCACCACTGTGGCAACGACTGAGGTGTTGGCCAGACCCTTGGGAGGGGAGTGAATCAGTGAGGACCATGTCTCCTTTTGTTCCTGCCTGTCCTAAATAGGTTGGGACCATCAACGGGCCTGCCATTCTTCCCCAAGTCTCCAAGGCTGCCAGGGAAGATGAATCCTTCCTCACCTGGGAGAGCGCCCCAGCCTGAAGCCGTCTTCCTGCTGAAGGGCTGGCTTCTTCTTTCCCTCATCTCGCTTGATCCCCCTCTCTCTCTCCTTCTGTTTCTCTTTTCTGTTTCTGCCGCTTTTTCTCGTTTCCTTCTGTTTCTATGTGTGTGTCTCTCTGTTTCTCTCTCTGTTTCTTTTTCTGTCTCCCCCTCTCCAGTGCAGCCAGCTGAGGCAGGCCCTCTGTGCAGGGGTGACAGCTGTGGGTCCCCTCCTGGTTTCTGTCTGACCGCCCTCTGTCCTTCTCCAGGCCCCTCTCCCTGAGCCTGGGTGTCTGTGGAGGACTGGCTGAATGAGCAGGCCTGGAGGCCATCTTGAGTGCCACCTCCTTGCCCCAAGACACCACCCAGGGTTCAGTCATGAGTATCCTTGGGCCAGATAAAATAAAAACCACCAGGAAGCGAAACCACCTGCTCAGCACTTGGGCAGGCGCCTGGCTGAGGAACGGGTGGGAAGGCCACCAGGCCAGGCTGGGCGAGTGGGAGGAGGGGGCCCTGGGGATAGCCAGCCTCCTCTTTCCTGGAGGCGATAAGCCCTGGCTGCTCCACTATGGGAGGCATTAAACATTTATGAATTAGTGGCGTTGTGCTGTTTTCTGAGCAATAAGTTTTCATGATGTGTGTTTGGTGAGTGAGGCGGCCGCTTGCTGGTGCATTAATCCGGCTCACCGTCCCTCCCGCCACGCTCCTGTAAATCATCTTGTCCTAGCCATCGGGAGGTGGAGAGGGCAGGGCGGGCACCCGGAGGGAGAGAGGCCTGCCCCGAGCAGGTGGCTGGCAGCGGCTGGGGTGCTGTCGTGGGAGGGACACTAAGGGAGACGTAAGGGGCAGTGAGTGGGAAGGGCCAGGTGCTCCTGTCTGGAGCTCCAGGAAAGATTGGGAAAAGCCTGAAGCAGGGCCAGAGTAATCAAATCCCAGTTGCTGCACCTCATCAAGCTGATGCCCTCAGTGGTGTTTTGGCTGGGGAGCCTGAACAGGGTGCAGCAGCCCTCCTGGGGCTGATGGATGCTCTGTGGGGTCTCAGGGGCTCGCCCTGCAGTCTCCAGGCCCTGGCCCCCATGTGGGCTCTTAGGAGTGGGGTGCTGGGCAGGGAGGCTCGTTTCCATGCCCCGGTTCTCTGCAGGGCTCATGTGCTCTGAGGGGCACAGCCCTACCCTGGGCACCAGGTGGCTGATAGGGACAGAGCCTTGTGTCCTTCTTCTCTTCTTCCTCCTCCTCCTCCATCTCTTCCTCCTCCTTCATGATCTGGGAAGCAATAGAACAGGCTCAGCTTCACCTGCTCATTCCCACTTAGCAGGAAAAGAGTTCCTTAGCCCGTCTGAGCCTCCTGCAAAATGGGGATTAGAAATTGCAGCAAGATTGTGATGCTCTGAGGATGGTGTTAGGTCAAAAGCTCCAAGGACCCTGGATGCTGCCCTTCCCCAGGAGTTTCCTGAGGGCTCCTCATAGCAATGGTACAGAACAGCCAAAGTGACATGTTAGAGAGGTAGAAGCTTGGCACCCAGCAGTGAACGGCTCTGGGAGCCCCTTCCCCCTAACCCACGTGGGGCCCAAATCTCAGTCTGGCTCTGGCCTCTAAAGGGATGGGAGCAGCAGAGGGAGGACAAGACAGAGGGCAGGAGAGGGCATTTGCCCCAAGCCTACTGCCTTGGCCAGGCTGAGGCCTCCTAGACCTGGACAGAGGGTCTTGGGCCCAGCTGCTATGGGGAGGGGTGAAGAGAGGACAGGAGAGGGAGGAGAAAAAGAGAGGGGAGGGAATGGGAAGGGAAGGGAGAGCACGCCAGTCAGGCACTGACTGATCCAAAGACCGTCTTGCCAGGAAGGAAAAAGAAAAGAGACCCATTTATAGCTCTGTGACCTCTGTTCTCCTTGAAACCTGCACCCTACAAAATGTGAAATTTGGCCCTTGTGATTGACTCATCCTGGGCAAGAGTAAGGGGTGAGGTGGAGTGGGGTTGGGGTGGGAGTTGGGGGAAGGATCCCTGAGCTCTTGCTGGACTCTGGATCTCCACTTCACACTAAGTCACCAGATGGCTAAGACAGTAAATGCACTGCTTGGGGAAGAAACTGCAGGTGCAAAGGCAGGAAGGTGTGAAAGGAGTCACTTTTCAAGTCTGAGGAAATCTGGCTAAGCCATTTCAAAAGCCAACTTGAAGGGTCCACAAGGGATTGCCTAGAAGAATGGCTTTCAATACTGTGAAGCCAGGAGGGAGGAGAGGAAGGGGACATGGCTTCTGCAGCCACCACAACCCTGGCCTCAGTGGGAGCTGGGCACATGTACTGGAGCCCTTCCTGGCGCAGCAGAGGTGCTGGTGAGGGGCTGGGGCACAGGACTGAGCGCTGCAAAGAATAGGTGGCATTCACTCGCTGTGAGGCCACAGCCTAGTCACTCTGCTCTTTGGGTGTTGTTTCTGCATTTGTTAGATTATTCCCCCATCATGAGATGACCTTGGTTAGCGGGTAGACTCTTGGGAGCACCTTTGAGGGGAGATGAGGTGGATGGGGAGAGAAGGCCTGGCTGTGCCCAGCAGCGTATGTCTTGAATTAGACCCTAGACCATGAGCCACTAGTATCACTAATCTCTCAGTGACCCTCCCCACAGCCACTCCTGTCACTCTAGTCTGTTGTTCATAAAAGCAACCAAGGGGGTCCTTTTACAAACAGATCTGATCATGCCACTGCTTAGAACCCATCAATGGCTGCCGCTTGCTGTTGGGATAAACCCCTGCAGTCATTTCCTTGGCCTTCAGGGCTCAGGCCAGGTTCTCCACCCACATGGCTCCCTCATCCTGGGCACTTCAGGCTCCCTGACCTCCTGTCTGCTCCCCCACAACACCACACCCATCTTCTCACCCAGGGGTCTTTGCACCAGTGGTTCCCACTTCCAGGAATGCTTTATCCACTGAATTCCTATCATCCCTCACATTTCTTAGGCCTGTGAAGCCAGGCCAAGTTCCCTGCCCTGTGCTGTAACCACTCTATCCTTTTCCTTGAGGGCAAGAACCACAATTGCAATGAAAGGATCAATTGTCTACTTCATCGTTGACTCTGCCTTCCCAGCTAAAATGTCAACCTTGGAGGGGCAAGGGCCATGTCAGTCTGAATCACCCCTGTAAGCTCCAGGAACTCACTGCACTCAAAACATTGGATATTTATGGAAAGGTGAGCCTTGGAATGAGATGAATATTGGTAGGATAAGTGTTGGAATCAGACAGATCTGGGTTCCAACCCCAACTTTGCCACTTACTAAGCGTGTGACCTGACTATGAATCTTAGCTTCAGAAGCCTTTGTTCCCTCATTTATAAAATGACCCTAAAACTGTTGCCCTCATTAAGCTCTCGATAGGCTAAAGCAAGCCACACCTGGGTTAGTGCCCTGGGCCATGTCATGTGGTCAATTAATATCAGCTCAATGAACATCACCTCCCTCCACAGAGGCCCTCTGAAAGTCAGGCACACGCTGGACACCTCATTCAAGCCTGGTTGATGGGCATGTGAATTTGCCGAGAGATGGTGTTGCTGGGAGACCCCGTCACCCACCCATCTCCTCTGGCTGCCCATGGGAACGAAACAGCTTGAAGGGGGAGGTGTGCAGTTTCGCTTTCATAGTTTTCAAACAAGAAGACAAAAAGAGGAAAAATGAAACCACCCGGAAAGCAGCAGGGGCCCATTTTGTCGGCAGCCTGACGTGTTTTGCTCAGCGGGCACTGATGGCCTCCCTCATTTATTTATTTTTTAAGTCCCTGACTCATGAGTCAGTCGGTTGGCTTGGTGGTAAAACGCAACCCACTATCAAGGAAATAGCTGATGAACTACATGGAAGCCGTGCCAACACACCACTCACGACTTCTGAAAATCTCTTGTTTTCTGGCCAGCACGAGCCAACTGGAGCTGTGGTTCCTCGAATTGCTCTCCAAGACCAAATGCCAAGCGCATTTGAGATCCTTCAACAATTGCCTCACAATCGCTGTGCACCGCCAATACATGTTTGCTGTAATTATACAGCGTCCAAAGGAGAGGCACAAAAGACTTGTTGATTTTGGACGGGCTCCGGCCCCGGCGAGGCGAGGGCTGACCTGGGCTCCTGGCAGAGCGTGGGCAGGCAGGCCGCCGGCCGCCCCGGTGAGGACGTGACCAGCTGGAGCAAGCGTTGAACTGGGGCCATTGCGGCCAGCACCAGCGCGTTCGCCTCGCTCTCCTGCCAGCTGACTCAAGAGCCGGCTTTCTTTGGAGAATAACCCGAAGAGAACAAAATGAGGAACTGGAGTTCCTATAAAAAGAAGCTCGCTCCTTCCTCCAGCCAACAAGTCCCTGAATGATAATCATCTCTGAAGTTGGCCACCCCTCCCTCCCTCCCTCCCTCTCAAGTCACTAAACATGCTCATTCTCTCTCTCTCTCTCCCTCTCTTTCTCTCTCTCTCTCTCTCTCGTCTTTGCAAGGAAACATCTTGGCTTCAGAGAGGACTTTCCACTGTGGCTGGGGAGCCGCGGCCCATCTGAGCCTCACTTCCTGCCTTCCCCAAACAGGCAGAGCCCAAGAGGTCACCCAGAGTGTGCTGGAGAGGGGGAGAGAGCGTTCACTTGCAGTTACGGATCCTGGTTGCAGCTCAGCTGCCACTGCTAGTGTTTCCTGTGAGGTGGGCTTAACAGTTACCATCATGGGGGCTGAGTTTCTCCCTTTGTTGTTCGAGCTAGGAGGGGTGTGTTAGAGCTGTGGTTTCCATGCTCATGCCTTTAAAATTCTTTTAAGTTGGGGCAACACTTATTTGCAGGGAAGTTTTGCATGGAACCTCAATGCACCAAACAGAACTGCTTGGTGCAAGTGGAAGTTGGGTCCGACAACCCCGTGCACGCAGCATGTCCAGCCCAAACCCCTCCCAGTGATCCCCCGGGCCCCAAGGAGGAAGACTTGGGTGCTGTGGAACACAATTTGAAAACCACGGTCTCCTTTCAGAAAAGTCCCTGCCAGCCTTTGGGTTGGGAGAGGAATCTGTGCCTGCTGAGGGAAATCACCGTGGTTGCCTTTGGATGTCTCAAGTGCACCTGATTCTCCACCCCGGGATGAGGGGATAAATTCAGCAAGGAGAAGATGGCCATCCATAGTAACAACAACAACAGAAATGATTTTGCTCCTGCTGAAGTTTCTTGAGCAACTGGCAGGCCGCCATGAACGTACTTAGGCGGAAAATCACCAGAAAAAAATGATATAATCTGACAGATTTTTCACAGGCTTAAATATTCATGAATTAAAGGAATTGGCAGAATTTTCTACATTATTAGCTTTCATCATGGCTGCAGGAGCAGTTGGTATACTGGCTGCTCTTCAAGATCCATTAATCTCGTCCATCATAAGAGCAGCCATTTTAAAATTAGCTATTTTTACTGAGTGATGGTGTACAGGGGAGATGGGGAAATTGAAATGCGATTCCAGCGTAAAGGTCCTCCCCCTTCTCACTTTAAAAGCAGCAGGAAAAGCCAAGCAGCATCTCAATGGGGAGGGTCAGCGTAACTCCAGAAGAGAGGTCTGTGAAATGCAGGCCTGTGGTGTGTTGTAGGGTCCTTCTAGTCCTTCGGATAGGGAGCACGCCTTTGCCTGCTGAGCCCTGAACTCTGGACTGGGGGCCAGGAAGGGATTAACATTGATTTTGGTGAGGCAGAGACCAAGAGCCCCAAATAGGGGCTTCTGGGTGAGGAAGACATTTAGACCAAATAGCACAGTCTTTCTACCAGATGGCACTTGGGGTGCCGGATTGCAGAATAGCCGAATAATAATGCTCATTATGACTGTCAGGGAGTGTGTACTCTGTGCTGGAAGCCATGCTGTGCCTGCATCTTCTGGTTCTAGCATCAGGGAACTCGGAAGGTAGACATATATATGTGTGTGTCTCCCACCCAGCTTAAGTCCGTTGGCCATCGTCTCATGGCCAGTGAATGGCAGGGCCAGGATTCAGATCCAGGTCTTTCTGTCTCCAAAGGGAGTGAGAAGATGCTGTGTTGATTGCTGGCCTGTGGCACTGCGAAGGTACATTCTCCCAAACACAGCCAAAACTTGGTAGGAGAAAGCTGCTGCTTTTAAACCATGGAGCAAAGTTGTAGTCAGGTCATTCCTATAGAAACTTGAGGCCCAGGTTGATTTCATCCTCCCTTGCTTTCTTCCTTTTATCCATCTGTCTAACCCCCTTTCTTCCTTCCTTCTTTTCTTCTATCCACCTTTCCCCTCCCTTCCTCCCTTCCTCCCTCCCTCTCTGTTTTAAGATGTAGGCTTTATTATCATTCAGGTATGTCACGGCCAATAAATCAGAAGCTGATGCCATGGAAAAGTTTGTTACTCACAGTTCCAGGAGAAGGGAACATGTCATGCCATGCGAGGCCATGTGGAGAAGCACCAGGGGCAGTCAGGAGGCAGGGGGAGAGGGGAAAACATGGGTAGGAGCCTTTATGGTGGTTTCTGTGGGAATGGATGGGCAGGGCAGGGAAAGCAGGTTTAGGATCAGTTAGTTTGAATAATGTCAAAGTTCTGGGACACAGTCCCTAGTTGTTTGGTACCTGGCCCTGGGGTGATTGCGGTAGGGGAATAGGGGCCTGGAGTGTGACAGCACAGTAGAGGAGGTTGGGGGCAGGGATGGTCTCAGGACTGTTTGCATATTGCTATGGTTAGAATGTTTGCATCCTCTCCAAAATTATGTTGAAATTTAATCTCCAATGCAATCATATTGGGGCGGGGGGGCTTTAGGAGGGCTCCACGCCATGGATGGGATTAGTGCCCTACAAAATGGCCAGAGGGACCTAGCTAGGTTCTTTTGTCATTTTTCTCTTCTGCCCTTCTGCTCTTCTGCCTTATGAGGACACAGTATCATCCCCTCTGGAGCACAGTGTTCAAGGTACCATCTTAGAAGCAGAGACTAGGTCCTCACCTGCCAGACATGGAACCTGCTAGCACCTTGATGTTGGACTTCCAGCTTTCAGAACTGTGAGAAATAAATTTCTGTTCTTTCTATATTACCCAGTCTGTGGTATTTTGTTAGAGCAGCGTGACTGCACTCAGACACATAAGCAAGGCACACTCGTAGGTGAGTCCTTCATGATCTGTAGGACTAACTGGACTATCTATGGAGACTGGGGCAGTCTCTCCAGGGTCAGCAAGGCCCCAGATGTCAAAGCATAAGGGCTACAGAAAAAAAGGCATGGTTAATATGCTTCATCCTCCTACCCATCCATCCATTCACCCACTTACCCTTCCACCCATCCATGTACTTATTGAGCTCCTACACTGCTGGGTGCTGAGCTAGGCCCTGCGTACCTCTGCAGGCCTTGCCCTGATTCATTTTTCAGGATGGTGGTAAAATTTGCATGCTCAGCAAAGCGCATTCTTTGCCTATCTGACTTCACCTAAGAAGCAGAGTTCTGGGAGCTTGACCAGGATTTCCCCAGGTCACTTTCTGCACTCAGGTCGGCCTTGCTGCTCATGAGCCAGGACTCAAGGAATCACAAAGACATTTCTTGTTTAGGCGATATCCAAAATATTTAACAACCTAGACACAGAGGAGCCAAGCTGAAAAGACGCAGGCCATAAGCAGACTGAACAGACAGATGGGATGCATTTGGGTGAATGTCACCTGCCGGGGTGAGACCAGCCTGTGCAGTGCTGCATGGGGACTGGAGGGAGGATAGTGCTCCCTGTTAGGGTGCTTGGGACCAGCTCTCTTTCTGGGTCCCAGATTTTTCTGCATGGTTGAGGAGTGATGTCTGTCTGCAAACAGATTGAGTTAGGGAGCTGGTGTTTGGGTAGCATTTCTCACGTTTATCATCAATAATAATGATGATTAGTCATCATAATAATTAATAATTATTTACACTTGTATGATGCTTGTTTATGGAGTATCTACTCCATTGCCAAGTGCCTTATAACAGCTTATAATTACAGCCGAAGTTTACTGAGCTCCACTGGGGGCCAGTTACTGCTGTGCTTAGGACTGTCTGGACATCACCTTGTTCAGCCTACACAACATCCCTGAAAGGGAACAATGGAATCTCCCTTTTACAGGTGAGGGAGCTGAGGCGAAGAGAGGTTGTGAAACCCACCCAGGGCCACACAGTGAGTAAGTGGAAGACGTGAGTCTCACGATTCAGTTCTGTCTGACTTCCACCTCAGGTCTCTCCCATGCTCTCTGGCCTGATCCTGGATCCTGTAGATCCCAGTTCCGAGGGAATCCAAGAGTAGGGTCAGAGCCTGGGTTGGGAGACATAGACGCTCAGGCAATGGAGAGTTGGTTCCCTGGCCAGCACCTGGGGCGCCAAAGAAGGAGCAGAGGTGATGGCCTTAGCCTGGCATCGGCTGCATCTGTGTCCCAGCCAGGGGGAAGCGTTAGAAGCACAGGATTTCTGACTCAGGCTCCTGTGAAATCTTGCCTGAAGCCCTTGGGACATAGCCTGACTGAGCCTAAGGCCCCAGCACTGGTACCATAGCCCCAACAGACAAAGCCACCACAATAAAAGTCAGTCTCTCTAGGCTTGGCTATTGAGTATTGGGACTTCTATGGGATTCACAGCTGGCATCAAGAATCTCAGCCACTCCCATCTACCCTGACTCTGCACACTGCTGGTGCTTGTCACCCTGCTAGGAGACACAGGCAGGTATACACAGAGGAAACCCTGGGGTTTGCTATACCAATGCTAGGGAAACCCACTGGGCCAGTTCTTATTGCACATTTTAATACAGCTGAGGAATCAGCTGGTGGACTCAGCGGCTTTTAACATAGGAGATAGGAATGCTGACTGTTTTCCTGCAGCCACAGGCTTGCCTCCTATAGAAAGATCTCCTTAAAGAGTGCCAGATGAAAAGGTTCCCTTTCAACATGATCTCTTGACTACTAAGGGTGGCAGGTGATGTGGGCCAGTGTGCAGGGAGCCGAGGCTGGGTCCCTATGTATCAGTGACCCTCAGCAGGGGGTGAGGATGCAGGAGCTAAGGGAGGATGGGGGATGCAGAAGGCAGTGTGTCATGCAGCAGGGGCTCGCTGAGCACCAGGCCCTGGACATAGCCCTGAGCTCATGCTGTGGGAAAGTGTTGGCCGCTCTGCTGCCCATGCACCCTCTGCATCTGCCTGTTGCCCCTAGGAATGAGCCTTGACTCCATGGCAGTGGGGAATGGAGAGAAAGGGACCAGATGCTTCATAAGCTGGCCCCAGGCCACCTCTCTGGCCCTGCCTCTAGGACTCCTGCCACCAGAGCCTTCCATTCTACCCTAGTATGCAGCCTGCATTCCAGCCACCCCAGACCACCTGTTCCCTCTCCTTTGTGCCTTTGCACACTCTCAGCCCCCAGCCCTTGCCAGCTTTGCTGGCCCTTGCTGCTTCCTGTCCTCCCCAGCACTCTGTTCTGTACTCTCTCCTTGTGCCAGGTAAGTTATGATACGTGTTTGTCTCTTGTTACTTGGTGAGCTCTGTAAGGGCAGGGCCATCGAGGAGTTTTCTGTGAGTGGATGATGCTGGGACCACGTGGGGTTAAAGTTGATGCAGTGAAGCGCTCAGGCCCCTCTCAGCCTGCAGAGGAGCAGGGTTTGGAGCACTGGAGGGATTGGTGGGCAGGTATGCTTATGGGTCCCTGACTGTGTAAGCGAGCAGGCGGCAAGGACCAAGCGAACTGCCGGAAAGACCATGGGAGGGAATAGTGAGAGATGGAGACGATGCAAACACCTTGGCTCCTGTGTCTTATTCGGCTTGGATTTTTGGCTGGAGTGGGATAGGGAGGTAGGAGAGACCTCTGCACCCTCACCCTCATCCTAGGCACTCTGTCCCTTGACTCACCTCCAAGAGCCAGCAGGCCCCTCGTCCTGCAGGATGGTGAACTCCTCAGCTAGGGCTCCAATCTCTGCAGGACACTAACTTGCTGGGTGACCCTAAACATGTTGCTTCTCCCTCGAAGCTTAAATTTCCAATCTCTAACCTCCTTCCTGTAGGAGGTTGCACGGCACACATGAGCATGCTCAGGAGGCAATGCATGCTGTAGGTGGTATGGTGAGGTTGATCTAGGGCACAGTTACTCTGATGGAGCCTCATCCTGCATGTTCCTGGACTAGAAGCAGCCTTTCTGCTCTGTTCTTTGGAAGGTGGTAGAACTCTAGGATCAGTAGAGGCCAAGAATCACATGCCCTGGGCAGACCCAGGCCAGCCCAACCTTCTAGTAGCAGCATCAGTGGGGAGAGTTTCAGCCCTGGTGTTCTTCTTTCTCTCTCACTATCTCTCTGCCTTGATCTCTGTCTCTTTGTTTCTGTGTCTCCATCTCTGTCTTTCTTTCTTTCATTCTGTCTGTCTCCCTCTCCTACCCTTCTTAGCCTCAGTCCTTCATCTCCTATTCATTATCCCACTTGCTTACCCATTCCAGATTTGCTGCTAAGCCAGTTCTTCCTCCCCACCCTCACCCCACCCCCACTCCCCGGGATTTTCTCCAGCAGTACTTGCACCTTTGAAACCCCCTACTCCAGTTTTATGGGAGCACAGAAGAAACAAAACGAAATCTGCACCAGCTCCTGGGCTTTCAATTTACCAGCAGAGGTGCCTCTACAGCTCTGGGCAGATGAGGCAGTGATCCGCTGCCATTCCCTGTGGTCTAGGGATGCAACTTGTTGTGGGCCTGGAGCCGTCAAAGGTACAGTCCTGTACTCCTGAAAGTCGTGGTGCTTACTGGTGCTGTCAGAGGCCAGCTATGGAAATATCCCTTCCAGAGCATGGCTCACTCTGGGAAGGAAGCAAGGGAAGGCCCAGGGACCACTTTCTTTTGGGGAATATGCAATGTTTTCTGCTCCCCGATGCCATTGGTCCTCATGACAATTCTGTGACATGAAGAGGAAAGATGTCAGGGCAGCTGGCATTGGGTGGGATTTACAGATCTCGGTATTCATTTTCTTCTTCTGTAAAATGGGGATAATAATACCGACCTGATGGTTTTTTTGGTGAGGTTTCAAGGAATCAATATATTGTCCAGAACACAGCTTGTTCTACATACATATCGACTGTTGTCGGATTGGTATTTCTATTATTGCCATTGTTATTGCTTTGCATTCCATGTATATTACTAAGTCGCTGTGTGATGCTGGGGTTCCTCCTTTTTAAAGTGGGCATCTGCTACTTGCCCCCTAGCGGATTGGCAGGTAGTTTATGTAAAGCAACTCCCGTAGTGCTTACCTTTTACAGGCTGCAAAGTTAACCACTACTCTTTTTTCCCTCCACCCACTTTCTTCCTCTTTGTGAATTATCTACGGAGGGCAAGGGAGGTGGCCACTGAGGCTGGCACAGTGTCCCAGTGGCAAATCTAGAAATAAAACCAGAGCTATGTAGACTTATTCTTTCTCTCCTACTGGACTGGGTCCCTCAGCACACAATGCCCAGCTCTGCAGTGCAGTCTGAATTTCAGCCGCAGATTCTAAATCTGTTTGTCACCATGAGGTTGTGGCTCTCTTGATCCCTCACTGATCAGTGTTGATTACATCTATTACTTGGAGGAGAAGAGCCCATCCTAGTCTCAATCAGGGCGACATCTCATAGCTTCCTAGATTCCTCCAGCTGCATTACGGTCCAGTCAGTAAAGACCTTCGTGAGCTAGAAAAGAAAGGTAGTATAGAAACACACACAAAATATTCCTTCTGAGAGCAATTTAGGCAGGACTACAGCAGGAGACTGACTCATCTCCAATGTAAGATCTCCCTTGGAGCTCATCTTAATGCCTCCCATTGCTTATGTGCACTTGACTGTAGTGCACCCCCATTTTTTCCTGTGGGATCCAGATTGTTGTTGCAGAATAGCCTGGAGGCAAATCTATCCAGGAGACTAAAACTCCTGGGCCTCTGCCCTCACTTGACCACCATGGAGGAGCATACACAGCAGGGATCGGGTCCCCAGCCCTCCTGTTCTGACATCCTCTATTAGAGCTCAAGCGTCCTTGCACATGAGGCCTGCAGGTGGCAGCAGCTCCAGAACCCAGGAAGAAGAGCTGAGGCAGAGCAGAAGCAGGGAGAGCAGGTTGTAGAGGAGGAGGCTGAGCCCAGGCACAGGCCAGGCCTGGAAGTACTTGGAGGTTAAAGATGGGTCCAAGGAATCAGGCATCAGATGAGCATCTAGAGGGTGCTCCAAGACAGTGTGTCAGCATTAGGGAGCTCCAGACAAGGAGGAAAGTGTGTGAGCTTGACTCTAAAGCCAATCTAACTATTGTCAGATTCAAGGATTTGAACTGGATTCAAGGATTTGAACCCAGATTGGTAATAATGGTAATAATAATTGGTAATAATACCAATCTGGGTTCAAATCCTTGCTCGGTCACTTCCTAGCTGTGTGACCAAGAACAAATTCCTTCACAGGTTCCCATTTCTAAAATGGGAAACATGATAGTACCCATAGCAAAGCAGTGTTTGAAAATTAAATAAGAAATTACTTGTCAAGGTTAAGTCCTCCCTAGAGATGCATTCTAATTCTAAGCTAGAAGTTCTCTCGGCCAAACAATGAATAACTTTGTGCACTTGACCCATCTGTAGAAAACCACCTGTGACTGCGTTGTCTTCTCCAAGCCACAGTTGCCATGGTCACCACCTGGCTGGGGAAGTGGCAGATGGAGCACTGGCAGGAACAATAGGTCTAGAACCCAGGGCCACAGACTGGGTAACAGAACAATCTCCAGGCATCAAGGAGGCCTGTGCATTTGAGGGCTATGGCTCCTTCTTGTCCAAACTGGCAGGGGTTAATCCTCAGGCACTGAGGTCTGGGGGTCTGCAGGGCTGAGCAGGAGCTCCTGACTAAGCAAGAAGGGAGGTAACAGGGAGAGAGCAGCCAGCCGAGGACAAGCTGCCTTCTAGGCAGCCAGCTCTTGACAGCACCTTTTCATTAAACCATCTCTTTTCAAAGGCTCCAGTCCCCAGAGTCATTAAGGATTTGGTTCCCTTCACTGCTGTCTGCTTGTCTTCCAAAGAGCGGCTTTGGTACCTTTCTGAGCCTCCAACAGATTTTCAGAGCAACCATCGTGGAATCTTCAGATGTTTCTGGAAGTGAGTGTGAGTTCATCTCCCTCCTGGATACCTGGTGTGCCTCAGGCCTTGGGAGAGGGTAGATTTTATCACAGCTCAGCCTTCTGGGGCTATAGAGGTGGAGTCTCAGGAATTTCAAGAAGTGAGCAAGCCCTTTTCGCAGAAAGATCTGTTGGGTCATGGAGGCACCCTTCTCCCACCCTGTCTCCTCATTCTCTAATTCCTGCATGCCAATATTGTACTGGCTTTGAACTCATGTGCCCATAAATACCTTCAACAGACAGAAAGCCCTCTATCAAGAAGGCTTTGAGCTCTGTCTTCAAAGTAGTCATGAAGTCCAACCACAGGGCATCAGAGGCTCAGGACGACCCTTGTCCTGTGGATTTTGAAGGCTACAGTTTGAGGCTTCTATTCAATGAATGAATCCCTTTTGCAATCTCCTCTCCAAGTGGTGCTGGCCTCTCCCTTTAACCTACTGATGATGGAAAACTGAGTATCTTTGGAGGAAGTCAGGGTTTTTATGTTTATTGGTCCCCAGAACATGGAGACAAAGCTATCAGCTACACCTGTCCAGGGATATTCAAGTTGCACTTTTATTCTCCATTAGGTGTGGGGGTCACATTGAGAGAGCTCAGAAGAAACCCATCTTGAAGCCATTTCTCTGAAGGAATGGGAAGCAGGTTTGGGCAGGAGCATTAGGAGCACAGTGTGAGCAGAGGGTCACAAGTATACCTTACTAGCACCCTGCTGTGCATGGAGAAAAGCTGGTGACACTCTGTCCTCACCCTCTACTCTGTCTGTATATACCCAACCTCATTCTTCAGCACTGCCCTGGAAGCTGGGTCTGATCATCTGCATTTTACAGATGGAAAAATGGATACTCAGGGAGCTGGGAAGCTCCCCTTAGGCTCCAGACACCCGGCCCACTTTGTATCTAGATGTGGGCTTGCCAAGGAAGGATGCTCCACCAGAAGTGGCTTCTGCCACTTTGGTCTTGGGTGATACAACGCTCAGCTACCACCATTTATAGGTGGGTGCTGGTCGTGCATCTGCCCTGGTGTTGGGCAATGGGGTTTTATGTTTATCTGTGGTCGGGGTCCTTTCACCGCCCACTGGCCTTGTCCTTCACCACCACTGGCCTTGCCCTTCACCACCCACTGGCCTTGCTGAGCTGTCTCCCTGAGTCTTTTCGGTATAATCATTGGCTGGTCTTCAGGGATGGGCAACCTCTGGAAACGGCTTTTTTCCAGAGGCATTGCCCTGGGGGTACTGAGAAGTCCCAAGGCCCTTCTAGAGAGCCTTACCCCCATGACTTTATCAAGATGACTCTCTCCCTTCTTTGGAGACTGCCATAGTCTCTGGCAGCTGCTTTGCAGTGGCCTTGCTCTGGGGCTCAGGATTCCAGAGCTTCTTTTCTTAACTTGACCCTTAAGGACTAAAATCTTTGAATGAAGAGTAGTGGTATCAGATGGACACGGATATGAATACCAGCGTTGCCATTCTCTTTTGCTGGGCTGGCTTTTGGATAGGATCTCGCTCTGTCACCCAGGTTGGAGTGCAGCGGCAAGATCATGGCTCACTACAGCCTCCACCTCCCAGGTTCAAGGGATCCTCCCACCCCAGCCTCTGGAGTAGCTGTGACCACAGGCGTGCACCACCATGCCTGGCTCACTGTGTTGCTGTTTTCTAGCTGTGACCTTATGTGATTTCCTCACTGTAAATTCAGACCCTGTCTGATTTCCTCAGCTGTAAAAGAGGGTAATGATTAAAAAAAATCACAATTAATTAACACTACTATTTTTATTCTCAATGGGTCAGGCATTATTGCAAGTACTTTATATAAATGACCTCATTCAATTGTTGTAATTACCATATGAAATACTTATTATTGTTTAGTTCCTATGTGATAGATGTGTAAACTGAGACCACGCAGATAGCAGAGCAGGGATCCAGGAAGGGCTGTCTCTGCAGCTGCCTTTCACGTTTATGTTATGCTGTGTCTTAGGGATGCACATGCAGAGTCTAAAAAAATCATGTATGCATCGCTGCATAAGGAAAAAAATGTGATGATGCTTGTGTGTGCCCAACTTTGAGCTTCGCGCATAATAGATGCTCATGAAATATTGTTTGCCTTATTTTCTCTTGGTCTTTTTCCTTCTACTACCCTATGTGAGCACACACTGTTGTCACAGCAGAACAAAGTGGGGCTGTGACAAGGAGCTGGCAACCGAGTCTGAGGAAGGCTGGTGGATAACATGGGCAGGTGTCTCTCATTCTCTCCGCTCCCTCTGCATCCAGAAGAGCTGACACCCCAGCTCACGAGTAGGTGTGGGTCCGGTCTACCCTGGAGCTGTCAGGTAACTCTGACTGTTTCCCAAGGCAAGAGAGTAGGAGGGTGTAGCAATTACTCACTAGAGACTGTCAATGAGCCTAGGGGGTCACAGGGGTCCTCCCACCTGCTCTGTGTTCATTTGCTGATAGAAACACTGGGGGCAGAGGCTTATCTGACCTGGCTTCTGGGCCAATGGGGGGCTGATAAGGAACAGACCCATCCATTGAGATCTGCTGGGTGGATTCCTGTTGTCTTACACACCATACAGATAACCAAGGCCTCAGGTAGAAGTCATACTTTCCTGACCTCCTTCTCATGGTTTTATCAAGTCCTCAACCAGCTCAACCTCAAGGGACAGCCAGTTACAGTTCCCCACAGACAGACTAAACCCTGTTGGACCTCTGGGGAAGTTTCAAGAACCAGTTTGACCGCAAAACCAAGACGCAGGTCTGTTGGGGCCTCTCTGGATGAAGTGGTCATGGGTGGCTGTCAGACAAGGATCCAAATTAGTCACGAGAGGAACAGGAGCCAGGCTAGGGGTGGAAACAAGGCCAGCTCCCCTCCGCTCCAGGGCTTAGGATCGGCTGGGGTGGAAGCAGAGGCTGTGTTGCAATCTCACTGCAAATCAACTGGGTCATCTCTTGTGGGTGACACAGTGCAGGCCTTCCAACCCTTGTGTGTGTGGGTTTTTTTTTTTTTTTTTGTAGATGGGGAGATGATATCTCCCAACTGCCTTTAGCATCTGGCTGTGAGATGAGGCTGGGGGAAGATGGAACGATATGCATTCCTGGCAGAGCCAGTGCCTCCGGAGGTATGGGGTGGAGAGGACACGGTGGAGTCCATGTCTGAACAAGTTGAGAGCAATTGCTGGAAGAATCCTGGGCAGAAGTCCCCTCTCCAGATCAGACTTGGCCCCTACATTTGTTCTCAGGGAAGTGAAACACTTACCGTCTCCCCACTTTGGACTGTTGCAGGCTGTGACACACAGTAGCCAACGCACTGGCTTGGGGCTGTCCCCTCCCACCTGGGATATTCAGTGTCCTGAAAGGCAGTGAGGTGTGGTGGGAAGAACATTGGTTTTGGAATCTGACCAACTTGAAATTAAATCTCAGTTCTGCCCTGAAGCGCTGGGTAACCTTGAGTAAGTCACTTAACCTCTCCGGACCCCATTTTCCTCATCTCTGAAATGGAGATAGTAACAGCTTCTGGGCAGGGTGGTTAGGAGAAGTAACAATGATAATGTGGGTGAAGGAAGAGCATAAGGCAGGAACTCAATAGAGGTTAGGCACGTTTCTCCCTCCTCTTAGAACATGCCCTGTCCTTCAGCCACTGCCAGGCTTGTCTTTACCATCTTGGTGGCTCCTGAAAGGCCTCATTGACTGACTGTGCCCACCTACAGCAGTGGCCAGCTAGCATTTTCTGTAAAGGGCCAGAGGATAAATATTATAGGCTTTGCAGGCAATGTGGTCTCTGCCACAACTACTCATCTCCGCTCATGTTGCTCAAAAACAGCCATAGATGATATGAAATGAATGAGTGTGGCTCTGTTTGAATAAAACTTTATTTATAAAAATAGGCAGTGGGCCAGATTTGGCCCTCAGGTTATAGTTGCCAATCCCTGGCCTCGAGTTTCAAGTCCAAAGCCTCTGCTTTTCTCTCAAGGGACTTCCCTAGCCTGGTCTTACCTTCTTCATCCAATGTGGTTTATAATACTCCCTTAAGTGTTCCCCAGTATGACCCAACAGGACTCCTTTTGTCCTTGGCTCAGGAAGCGTTAAGCCTCCACACCTTTGCCCATGCTTTCCTCCCTGCTTAGAACACCATCCCATTTCCTCTTCACCCTTCTAAATTCCATCCCCAGGGAAACTCCTGGGCTGCCCTGTAAAATACAAGGCTCAGACCAAGGTCTCTTGATTCAGTGGTGGACAAGCCCATCCTTCAGGGCTGTGCTCTGGCCAGCTGTCCTCAGAGATTTCTCCCTTTGAGGACTCCTGTGGCCCCTGCTGTTGATGCCAGGGTGGCCCTTCTATGGCTCCCTGTGTTGAATTGGTGCCTCAGTCTCAATGAGGAGCCCTGGAGGCTCAGTCTTCAAGTTTTCTTTTCATTCTTTCTTTCTTTCTTTCTTCTTTTTTTTTTGAGATAGAGCCTCTGTCACCCAGGCTGGAGTACAATGGCACAATCTTGGCTCACTGCAGCCTCCACCTCCCAGGTTCAAGCAATCTCCTGCCTTAGCCTCTGGAGCAGCTAGGATTACAGGTGCATGCCACCATGCCCGGTTACTTTTTGTGTTTTTAGTAGAGATGGGGTGTCACCATGTTGGCCAGGCTGGTCTTGAATTCCTGACCTCAGGTGATCTGCCTGCCTTGGCATCCCAAAGTGCTGGGATTACAGGCGTAAGCCACCACACCCAGCCAGTCCTCAACTTTGCTATTAATACATGCAACTCACAACAACCTGCACTTTCATCCTGCCTAGAATCTTTCAGTTTTCCTGCATATGTGGATCTGGAAAGTCTCAGGCATTATCTCGCTGAATGTGGCCTCTTTCCCACTGTCTTTTTACTTTTGTGAGGAGCACAGATTAATCGTAGCTTAACCATTTTCATATTTTCCTTGTCTTTTAACCTCTCTATCAAATTTTCCATTCTTTGACTTCCCTGGTGCATTTGTGGTAATTTCTTCAAATCTCTCTTCTAATTCATTAATTCTTTCTTTATCTGTGTCAAGCATATTCATTTACTTTTAAATTTCAAAGATTTTTTTTTTCATTTCCAGAAGTTCTACTTGATCCTTTATAAACATCTGCCTGTACGTTTTGTAATCTCTTATTCCTTGATCTTTTGTTTCCATTCCATCATTTACTTTTTAAATCATTTCATACCTTGTTATTTTATAACCTATCTGATTATTGTATTATTTGAAGTCTTTGACAATCTAAATTAGTGTTTTTCAACTGGGGGCAGTTTTTTCCTCTAGAGGACATTTGGCAATGTCTAGAGACAATTTTGGTTGTAATGACTGGGGGTGGCAGTGGGGACTGCTACTGGCATCTTGTGGGTAGAGACCAGGGCTGCTGCTAAACTTTCCCACAGTAAAGGATTTTGGTCCGAAATGTTTATAGCATTTAGGTTAAGACAGCCTGGTTTCAATCTGTTGCTTGTTGGCTCTGCAGACTCTTGCTCATGGTGACTCATTGCTTGGTCTCGAACTCGTGACCTCGTGATCCGCCCGCCTCCGCCTCCCAAAGTGCTGGGATTACAGGCGTGAGCCACCGCACCCGGCCCTGGAGTGTTTTGTTTGTTTGTTCTCGTTGATAAATCAGAACACTTCTCTCCAGAGAAGAGTTGCATTTGCTTTTATCATCCAGCAGGGGGCACCACCAACCCAGGCCGCCACCCACGTGGGTAGCGTCAACTCAAACCCCCCTCTCGTGTGAAATTTTGCAAAATTTTGCAAAATTTTGCGCATTAGACCCTGATGCCCTAGAGCTGACTTTCATATGCTGACTGAATTTCTCCACATCAACGCACAAATGAAGATCGGAGACTGCACACAGTCACTGGCCACGGCTGGTCGGCCGGGAGCCAGGGTTTCAGCGGAGCTCCGGGTTAGTCCATCCTGCACCGCGTGTATCTGCATGTGACCATGTCATAGTGTGCTTCCTGCATCAGTTCCTGGAAGCGAGACAAAAACAGAAAGAGGCCAAATGCTGGTGATCGGAACTTCCCTCAAATCCTCAAACCAGGTCCCCTGTGGAAATAGGCGGATTGCATCCACCTGGCTGGCAGGGAAGTGCAAATGACCTCTGACCTCGTCTTCCTGCCTAGTCTTCTACTTTGGAGTCCAGGAGCGTATGTCAAGCACACACCTTTTCCCATGCTTCTTGTATGTGCAAAACAGACCTCAGGTACCAGGCACTCAGGTGTTTTTAATTCAGGGATTCATCAAGCCAGCCCGGTGGGGTTCTTTAAATCCAGGTAGAAGCAGCCAGAGCTGGCTGACAGCAGCGAGTGTATCCATCCCTACAAAAGGCATTTACCTGGCTACCAAAAGCCACGTTTTGCACTCGGCATACACCGACCCTGGTGTGATATCCTTTCCCAAGGTCCCATCTTACCCAGCCCATGCTCTCAATTAGCTTTCCTATTGATAATACAGTTGGTCCAAAGATGGAAATCACTCCACGTGACTAAGGCCAGGCCTCTGGGACAGCAACGCTCTGCTCTCTTAACTTGGGTTCATCCACTGTGTGCTCAACTATGACAGGACAGACTGAAATCAAAGAGCGTTATGTAATCAGAAATGGCTTTTAAAAGGAAAGGTCTAGTGAGGGATCTTGCCCTTATCTATAATTCTGAGATCCCAAGAGCTCTCAAAACCAAAAGTTTATTTCGTCAGTTTGGCACAAACTCATGTGGCAGCAGAACTGGAGCTGAACTGACCTGTGACTATTTGTAATGTTTATATTCAGTAGAAATATTCATGCATTTTGCTGTGGAAATGTTGTGTGTTGATTGCAAGCTGCTTCCCCAGAACGTTAGGAATATTGTGTAACATACAGATTTTGCACAGTGGCACCTACTAACATCATATTTCTGATCTTCAGCACATATCAGCTTCTAGGGTTCTGGATAAGGGGTTAACCCACGTTATTTACTAATTTTAGGAAACGATTCCCTATCCCTGCCACACACATGAGAATGCATTTGAATGGGCAGGGCATGGTGGCTCATGCTCAGGCATGGTGGCTCATGCTTTGGCTTTGGGAAACCAAGACAGGGGGATCGCTTGCAACCAGGAGGTCAAGGCTGCAGTGAGCCATGATTGTACCACTGCTCTCTAGCCTAGGTAACAGAGTGAGACCCTATCCTCATGCACTTAAATGTTTGTCAACTATTTTCAAGTGCATGATGGATGACAGCAGTGACTGTATGTAGAATGATTCATATCTCATGATCATTGTGAGGTAAATGTACAGGGATTTGAACGGGACCCACTTCTTTAGGTTCCTTTACCCCCTCCCATGATGCTGGACATCTATTAAGGGCTAAACATGTGTTAAATGATTCCTTAACAAATCTTTAGCATTAGAGACTGCTGAAAACCTTTTTTTTTGTTGTTTTTAAAATTACACCAAGAATACAGGAACACTTATTTTATTTTTTTTTTTTTGAGGCTGGATTTTTGAGGCTGGATTCTCCCTCTGTCATCCAGGCAGGGTGCAGTGGTACAGTTTTGGCTTAATGCAGCCTTGACCTCCTGGGCTCAAGCAATCCTCCCACTTCAGCCTCCTGAGTAGTTGAGACTACAGTGGTGACTCGGGACACCATTCCCAGCTAATTTTTCAGTTTTTTGTAGAGATGGGGTCTTGCCAAGTTGCCCAGGCTGGTCTCAAAGTCCTGGGCTCAAGTGACCTGCCTGCTTCAGCCTCCCAAAGTGCTGGGATTACGGTTGTAAACCCCTGTGCTCAGCTGGAACACTCTTACTGTACTAAACTGGTGCAAATGTAATTGCGATTTTTTCCATTAAAAGTAATACTGTGAGCTCAACTTTTGCTATTAAAAGTAATATTGTGTGCTCAACTCTTGCCATGAAAAGTAATGGCAAAAACTGCAATTACATGTGCACCAACTTAATCAAAGCAATACTAAAAATATACAATACAATATGAGAAACCTCTGCTTTACCAAACACCCTCACATCCCCCCGCCCCCAAAGTAACCCTATCAATACCTAAGGTACATTTTTCCTGTGCACTCTCTGAATAGTTATGTAGGTATGTATGTAGTTGTATACACTTAGGTTTTATAATAATATACATGGGATTGTGCTATGCTATATATTATTCTGCATTTTACTTTTGTTCACTTAGTTATAGGTCCTTTTATATTGGTGCATATAGATCCACTTCATTCTGTAAGTTTAAATAACCTTTCTTTTGTATAGGTTTCTAGAAGTCAGATTGCAGTATCAAAGGGCATGCAGTTTTAAATTTTGATAGGCACTGCCAAATTGCCTTTCAATAACCTCCACCAACTGATAGTACATGAAAGTTATTGTTTCTCTGATTTCTTGTCAGCATTTGATGTTATTAATCTTTTTTAACTTTTGCCCACCTGATAGGTAAAAATAAAAGCTTAATGTTTGAGCATGCGTTTCCCCGCTTACTTGTGAAGCTGAACATCTTTCTTCATTTGTTTGTTGGATGTGCATGTTTCATTATTAATGAGTTGTTTGTTCATAGTCTTTGCACATTTTTCTAGGATACTTATTATCCTCTTCTTATTGATATTTTAGGAGCTCTTTGTACATGTTCTTCTAATTTATTGTCCTTTTAATTGAGATGCACTTTTCACATAGCAAAATATGCAGGTCTCAAGTGTGGAGTTTGAAGAATTCTGACAAATGTATAACTTGTGTAATCATTGCCCTCATCAAGACATAAAACATCTCCATTGCTCCTGAAAGTTCCCTTGGCTCCTTTCCAGTCAATACCCAAGGGCAACCATTATTCTGATTTCTATCACCGGTGATTACATTTGTTTCTTCCTGTACTTCATATAATGGAGTCATACAGGTAAATTCTTTCATGTCTGGCTTCTTTGCTCCACATATATTTTCCTGAGATTCGTGTGTCTTCCGTTGGTCCGTTTTAATTGCTGAGTAGTATTTCATTGTATAGACAATCCATGCATTGGTTATTCATTCTCTCATTGATGGACATATGAGTCGTTTCCAGTTTGGGGCTATTATGAATAAAGTTGCTATGAACATTTTTATACAAGTTTTTGTGTAAACATATGTTCTCATTTCTCTTGAGTTAATACCTAGGAGCTGAATAACTGGGTCACAGGTATATGTTTAAGCTTTATTAGAAACTGCCAAGCAGTTTTTCAAAGTGATTGGGCCTGATGTGTTTTGAATATGTTGCCAACATTTTCACCTTGTCTATTTCTTATGTTTTAACATTGACTACAGTGTCCTTTATCATAGAGATGTTTTACATCGTTATGAAGTCACTTTTTTCTTTTCTTTTTTTTTCTTCTGTAGAGTGAAAGCAAGTTTATTAAGAAAGCAAAGGAATGGTTACTCCATAATCAGAGTGGCCAAAATTGCTTTCTTCTTGTGAATCCTGGGCTCATGTCTTGTACAGGAAGGTTTAAAATTTTGAAAAAATATTAAAAAATATTCTTCTACTTTGTTTTGCGTATTTTGCTCCTTGTTCTAGAATTTACCTTTTGTACAATGCCAGAAAGATCTTAATCACAGACCAAATCATACAAGGTAAGTGTTTTTATCCCGTTTCACACGTAGGGAAACTGAGACTCAGAGGCTGTGTGATTACTTCAAGTCACACAATTAGCAGGGAGTGGAGCTAAGATTCAAAAGCACCTTTGTCTCATTTAAAATTGTTTTCCTTCCAGGACTGCGGGTTTCCATCTACACCCTTCACATGAATTCTGAAAGAAAGAAGAGGCAACAACGGTATGTATTTATGTATGTACTCACATGAATAACACACATGTAAAGGAATACAGGAAGAATAAACTGGAAACTAATGGAGGAGGATGAGAGGGACTTGGCATGGGAATGAAATGTCTCCAAATAGGATTTTAAATATAGTTTTGTGTTTTGAATCATTTGCACATAATTTGTACATGATTTACATGTTCAAAAAATTAAATCAAATTAAATTTAAAAAATAGGAAAAACCCTCCCCAAATTGTGCACAAAGAGAAACAAATAAACCTAATTGTAAATTAGAGAGCTTAACCACAGAGCAAAACAAACAAACAAAAACACCAACACACACACACACACACACACATACACACACGCACACGACCAAAAACCTATTCAAATAATTTTGAAAAAAATACCCTAACTGTAAATCTGTGGTGGGATATATTTTAAGGACAAATAAAACTACAATGATGTCTTAAGCTTTACCTAGTAGGTTTATGGTAAATAGTAATGATAACATGGTAATTTTGAAGGAAGTTTATGTATATTAAAAAATAAAGAAACTAGTAGATAAGAATATATTAGGAAACAAGATTCTCTATGAAACAGAGACTCAAGTATTACAGTTTTAAGAAAATGAATTTAAAAAAAACCCACCCGGGATGTTAAATTTGAACAGATTATATAATTATGAGCTCATTTTATTTTTCCTAGCTCTGTCCACTGAAAAAGCCTTGGTGCAGTAACAGCCCAGGAGCAGAGAGACCACCTAGTACCCAGATCTTGATTTCTAAATGCTGTTACCCACCAGAAGGAACTAAAATTTTCTGCAGAAATGGCTGACTCCAGATCCATGGAAATGAAGCTCCATGTTAAGCCTGGGAGGTCTTATGGTCCCAAGAAGGAAAGATATGTTTAAAAACTACTGAGGTCACAAGGAAAGGATGCGGAAGCTGACTTGAGGGATCTGCCTGGCTAAGTTCGGGACTACTGAGCATCAGAAAGAATGAGTGTAAGGGGGCCAGGTGTGGTGGCTCATGCCTGTAATCCCAGCACTTTGGGAGGTCAAGGTGGGCGGATCACGAAGTCAAGAGATCAAGACCTTCCTGGCCAACATGGTGAAACCCCGTCTCTACTAAAAATGCAAAACTTAGCCGGATATGGTGATGGGCCCTCTAGTCCCAGCTACTTGGGGAGGCGGAGGCAGGAGAATCACTTGAACCCGTGAGGGGGAGTTTGCAGTGAGCCGATATAGCGCCGCTGTACTCCAGCCTGGCGACAGAGTGAGACTCCGTCTCAAAACAAAACAAAACAAAAAAAGAATGACTGTAGTTAATTAAAATACATTAAACAAATAGAAAATTCATGAGTTCATTGTGTGTGTGTGTGTGTGTGTGTGTGTGTGTGTGTGTGTGTGTGTCTCGGTGGGGGTTGGGGGAGAGAAGTAGGCAGGAGGAAAGTTCTTTGCAAAAGAACGCCACCTGATA
>NW_012100320.1:9229898-9232454 GCF_000951045.1 Mandrillus leucophaeus | reverse complement strand
CGTCTCTACTAAAAATGCAAAACTTAGCCGGATATGGTGATGGGCCCTCTAGTCCCAGCTACTTGGGGAGGCGGAGGCAGGAGAATCACTTGAACCCGTGAGGGGGAGTTTGCAGTGAGCCGATATAGCGCCGCTGTACTCCAGCCTGGCGACAGAGTGAGACTCCGTCTCAAAACAAAACAAAACAAAAAAAGAATGACTGTAGTTAATTAAAATACATTAAACAAATAGAAAATTCATGAGTTCATTGTGTGTGTGTGTGTGTGTGTGTGTGTGTGTGTGTCTCGGTGGGGGTTGGGGGAGAGAAGTAGGCAGGAGGAAAGTTCTTTGCAAAAGAACGCCACCTGATACGTGTAGAAGAAATGAGACAGAAAGCCACCATTTTGCAACCTCCAACGTAACTCTTGATTCAGGCAGGAGAATCAATAGATGTTAAATACCACTGGGTGAACGATTATTAAGGAACAGGATATTTGTGCAGCTGCAAAAAATCTTCCCCCAGATTACTTACTAAGTACAAAGGGGAAAATGTACCATTATAATAGGGAAAGATGATGGTCATACGTTTAGCCACATGCTCAGATTTAGTATCCTTTGTTAGTTGCTCAAGCTGACATCTCAGGCCTCCTGATATAAGGTGATGAGAAGACAGTATCACCTATGGAGTATTTTTGCCAAAATGTTTAGCCTGATATAATTAAGGCATTAGTCCCGACTTTCAGATCACAGGATTTACAGGGTATGGAGGAACAAGTTTAATGACAACAAGAAAAAATAATCGGGCTGGACCTGTAATCCCAGTACTTTGGGAGGTTGAGGCTGGAGGATGGCTTGAGGCCAGGAGATTGACACTACCTTGGGCAACACAGTAGGACAAAAAATTTTTATTTAAAAAAAAGAAGAAAAATTGACAAAAAAGATAACATTCACATAACATACAATTCACCATTTTAAAGTGTGCAATTCAGCGGCATTTAGTGCATTCAAAACACGCACCCACTAAACAAATTTTTATTTTAAAAAACTCTACAAAAGTGTACAAAAAATTTTATTTAAACAAATACAAAATTAATTTATTTTAAAAAAAGAAAAAGAAAACAATAAGGCAAATCCACGGTGTGGGCCATTCTATAAGACTGTAAGTTTTGGACTCTTCAAAAAGTCAATAGTCTGGAGATAAAATTTGAGGATATTTTAGCATAAAAGAGGCCCCAAGTCCACAAATGCTGTGGGAAATGACATAGGACCTGGTGAAAACAATAAATAAGGCCAGATGCAGTGGCTCATGAGTCTGTAATGCCAGCACTTTGGGAGGCTGAGGCAGGCAGATCACTTGAGGTCAGGAGGTCAAGAACAGCCTGGCCAACATTGTGACACCCCATCTCTACCAAAAGTACAAAAATTAGCCAGTCATGTTGGCATGTGCCTATAATCCCAGCTACTTGGGAGGCTGAGGTGAGAGGATCCCTTGAACCAGGGAGGTGGAGGTTGCCGTGAGCTGAGATCGCGCCATTACACTCCAGCCTGGGCAACAAGAGCAAAACTCCGTCTCAGAAATAAATAAATAAATAAATAAATAAAACAAAACAGTCAACCAACCGACCAAACAAAAAACCTATGAAAGACTTATTTGGGAGAATCAGGAAATGTGAACATGGACTGGAGGCAGAGACTATACAGAATTATGGTTGATGTGGTCATGCTTGAGAATGGGTCCATGGCTATGTAGGGGAACATTTTTCTGTTCTTCCACAGAAGAGTAAATAATAAATAGGAACACATTAGGAACAAGGTTTTCTATAAAAAAGAGACTCAAGGAACTGAGGATGAAGCCTTGTGTGCTCTGTAACCTATCTTCAAATGGTTCAGCAAAACAAATGTTCATAGAACTAAATAAAGGCAGGATGGCAACATATGAAAATTGTTGAACAGGGCCTGGGGCTATGTTCAGTTGAACAGGGCCTGGGCTATGTTCAGGCCAGCGAGGTGCCTCAGCTATGGCCTTGCAGGGTCCACCCTGCCCCTTGCAGGCCCCAAGAGTAAGTGCCTCCTTCAATGCAGTGCTGGTGGCACTTTACTGGTCTCACCCTAGTCCTGGCCCCGTGGCTGAATTTGGGTAGTGAGAAAATGAGTGTTCGTTATATTATTCTTTAAACTCTTCTGTATGTTTAAAAAAGATAAAATGATCCAAATGTCCATCAGTGAATGAATGGATAGACAAATGTGATAGATCCACATGATGGACTGTTACGCACTTACAAAAAGGAATGAAATACCGATGCATGCTACAAGTAGGTGAACACTGAAAACATCATGCTAAGTGAAGGAAGCTGCTCACAAAAGACTGCATATTATATGATGATTTCTTTGATACACTATAACCAGAATAAAAGAGGAAAGAAAGAAAGGAAGAGGAAAGAAAGAAAGAAGAAAGAAAAGAAAGAACAAAAAGAAAAGAAAGAAAGAAAGAGAGAGAGAGAAAGGAAAGGAAAGGAAAGGAAACGGAGGGCAGAGGAGGGGAGAGGAGGAGAGAGGAGGGGAGAGGAGGGGAGAGGA